>NW_027617151.1:0-142480 GCF_964187855.1 Myxine glutinosa
GCGAAAAGTGGTTTTTCAACACTAACACAAGTGCGAAAAGTGGTTTTTCCACACTAATACAAGTGCAAAAGTGGTTTCCTGCACCAACACAAGTGCGAAAAGTGGTTTTTCAACACTAACACAAGTGCAAAAAGTGGTTTTTCAACACTATCACAAGTGCAAAAAGTGATTTTTCCACACTAATACAAGTGCAAAAGTGGTTTCCTGCACCAACACAAGTGCGAAAAGTGGTTTTTCAACACTAACACAAGTGCGAAAAGTGTTTTTTCAACACTAACACAAGTGCGAAAAGTGTTTTTTCCACACTAATACAAGTGCAAAAGTGGTTTCCTGCACCAACACAAGTGCGAAAAGTGGTTTTTCAACACTAACACAAGTGCGAAAAGTGGTTTTTCAACACTATCACAAGTGCAAAAAGTGTTTTTTACACACTAATACAAGTGCAAAAGTGGTTTCCTGCACCAAAACAAGTGTGAAAAGTGGTTTTTCAACACTAACACAAGTGCGAAAAGTGGTTTTTCAACACTATCACAAGTGCAAAAAGTGTTTTTTCCACACTAATACAAGTGCAAAAGTGGTTTCCTGCACCAACACAAGTGCGAAAAGTGTTTTTTCCACACTAATACAAGTGCAAAAGTGGTTTCCTGCACCAACACAAGTGCGAAAAGTGGTTTTTCAACACTAACACAAGTGCGAAAAGTGGTTTTTCAACACTAACACAAGTGCGAAAAGTGGTTTTTCAATACTAACACAAGTGCGAAAAGTGGTTTTTCCACACTAATACAAGTGCAAAAGTGGTTTCCTGCACCAACACAAGTGCGAAAAGTGGTTTTTCAACACTATCACAAGTGCAAAAAGTGTTTTTTCCACACTAATACAAGTGCAAAAGTGGTTTCCTGCACCAACACAAGTGCGAAAAGTGGTTTTTCAACACTAACACAAGTGCGAAAAGTGGTTTTTCAACACTAACACAAGTGCGACAAGTGGTTTTTCAACATTAACACAAGTGCGAAAAGTGGTTTTTTCCACACTAAGACAGGTGCAAAAGTGGTTTCCTGCACCAACACAAGTGCGAAAAGTGGTTTTTCAACACTAACACAAGTGCGAAAAGTGGTTTTTCAACACTATCACAAGTGCAAAAAGTGTTTTCTCCACACCAATACAAGTGCAAAAGTGGTTTCCTGCACCAACACAAGTGCGAAAAGTGGTTTTTCAACACTAACACAAGTGCGAAAAGTGGTTTTTCAACACTAACACAAGTGCGAAAAGTGGTTTTTCCACACTAATACAAGTGCAAAAGTGGTTTCCTGCACCAACACAAGTGCGAAAAGTGGTTTTTCAACACTAACACAAGTGCGAAAAGTGGTTTTTCAACACTAGCACAAGTGCAAAAAGTGTTTTTTCCACACTAATACAAGTGCAAAAGTGGTTTCCTGCACCAACACAAGTGCGAAAAGTGGTTTTTCAACACTAACACAAGTGCGAAAAGTGGTTTTTCAACACTAACACAAGTGCGAAAAGTGGTTTTTCAACACTAATACAAGTGCAAAAGTGGTTTCCTGCACCAACACAAGTGCGAAAAAAGGTTTTTCCACACTAATACAGGTGCAAATGTGGTTTCCTGCACCAACACAAGTGCGAAAAGTGGTTTTTCAACACTAAAACAAGTGCGAAAAGTGGTTTTTCAACACTAACACAAGTGCGAAAAGTGGTTTTTCAACACTAACACAAGTGCGAATAGTGGTTTTTCCACACTAATACAAGTGCAAAAGTGGTTTCCTGCACCAACACAAGTGCAAAATGTGGTTTTTCAACACTAACACAAGTGCGAAAAGTGGTTTTTCAACACTATCACAAGTGCAAAAAGTGTATTTTCCACACTAATACAAGTGCAAAAGTGGTTTCCTGCACCAACACAAGTGCGAAAAGTGGTTTTTCAACACGAACACAAGTGCGAAAAGTGTTTTTTCCACACTAATACAAGTGCAAAAGTGGTTTCCTGCACCAACACAAGTGCGAAAAGTGGTTTTTTCAACACTAACACAAGTGCGAAAAGTGGTTTTTCAACACTATCACAAGTGCAAAAAGTGTTTTTTTCCACACTAATACAAGTGCAGAAGTGGTTTCCTGCACCAACACAAGTGCGAAAAGTGGTTTTTCAACACTAACACAAGTCCGAAAAGTGGTTTTTCAACACTAACACAAGTGCGAAAAGTGGTTTTCCACACTAATACAAGTGCGAAAGTGGTTTCCTGCACCAACACAAGTGCGAAAAGTGGTTTTTCAACACTAACACAAGTGCGAAAAGTGGTTTTTCAACACTAACACAAGTGCGAAAAGTGTTTTTTCCACACTAATACAAGTGCAAAAGTGGTTTCCTGCACCAACACAAGTGCGAAAAGTGGTTTTTCAACAATAACACAAGTGCGAAAAGTGGTTTTTCAACACTAACACAAGTGCGAAAAGTGGTTTTTCCACACTAATACAAGTGCAAAAGTGGTTTCCTGCACCAACACAAGTGCGAAAAGTGGTTTTTCAACACTAACACAAGTGCGAAAAGTGGTTTTTCAACACTATCACAAGTGCAAAAAGTGTTTTTTCCACACTAATACAAGTGCAAAAGTGGATTCCTGCACCAACACAAGTGCGAAAAGTGGTTTTTCAACACTAACACAAGTGCGAAAAGTGGTTTTTCCACACTAATACAAGTGCAAAAGTGGTTTCCTGCACCAACACAAGTGCGAAAAGTGGTTTTTCCACACTAATACAAGTGCAAAAGTGGTTTCCTGCACCAACACAAGTGCAAAAAGTGGTTTTTCAACACTAACACAAGTGCGAAAAGTGGTTTTTCAACACTAACACAAGTGCGAAAAGTGGTTTTCCAACACTAACACAAGTGCGAATAGTGGTTTTTCCACACTAATGCAAGTGCAAAAGTGGTTTCCTGCACCAACACAAGTGCGAAAAGTGGTTTTTCAACACTAACACAAGTGCGAAAAGTGGTTTTTCAACACTATCACAAGTGCAAAAAGTGTTTTTTACACACTAATACAAGTGCAAAAGTGGTTTCCTGCACCAAAACAAGTGTGAAAAGTGGTTTTTCAACACTAACACAAGTGCGAAAAGTGGTTTTTCAACACTATCACAAGTGCAAAAAGTGTTTTTTCCACACTAATACAAGTGCAAAAGTGGTTTCCTGCACCAACACAAGTGCGAAAAGTGTTTTTTCCACACTAATACAAGTGCAAAAGTGGTTTCCTGCACCAACACAAGTGCGAAAAGTGGTTTTTCAACACTAACACAAGTGCGAAAAGTGGTTTTTCAACACTAACACAATTGCGAAAAGTGGTTTTTCAACACTAACACAAGTGCGAAAAGTGGTTTTTTCACACTAATACAAGTGCAAAAGTGGTTTCCTGCACCAACACAAGTGCGAAAAGTGGTTTTTCAACACTATCACAAGTGCAAAAAGTGTTTTTTCCACACTAATACAAGTGCAAAAGTGGTTTCCTGCACCAACACAAGTGCGAAAAGTGGTTTTTCAACACTAACACAAGTGCGAAAAGTGGTTTTTCAACACTAACACAAGTGCGACAAGTGGTTTTTCAACATTAACACAAGTGCGAAAAGTGGTTTTTTCCACACTAAGACAAGTGCAAAAGTGGTTTCCTGCACCAACACAAGTGCGAAAAGTGGTTTTTCAACACTAACACAAGTGCGAAAAGTGGTTTTTCAACACTATCACAAGTGCGAAAAGTGGTTTTTCCACACTAATACAAGTGCAAAAGTGGTTTCCTGCACCAACACAAGTGCGAAAAGTGGTTTTTCAACACTAACACAAGTGCGAAAAGTGGTTTTTCAACACTAACACAAGTGCGAAAAGTGGTTTTTCCACACTAATACAAGTGCAAAAGTGGTTTCCTGCACCAACACAAGTGCGAAAAGTGGTTTTTCAACACTAACACAAGTGCGAAAAGTGGTTTTTCAACACTATCACAAGTGCAAAAAGTGTTTTTTCCACACTAATACAAGTGCAAAAGTGGTTTCCTGCACCAACACAAGTGCGAAAAGTGGTTTTTCAACACTAACACAAGTGCGAAAAGTGGTTTTTCAACACTAACACAAGTGCGAAAAGTGGTTTTTCCACACTAATACAAGTGCAAAAGTGGTTTCCTGCACCAACACAAGTGCGAAAAGTGGTTTTTCCACACTAATACAGGTGCAAAAGTGGTTTCCTGCACCAACACAAGTGCGAAAAGTGGTTTTTCAACACTAAAACAAGTGCGAAAAGTGGTTTTTCAACACTAACACAAGTGCGAAAAGTGGTTTTTCAACACTAACACAAGTGCGAATAGTGGTTTTTCCACACTAATACAAGTGCAAAAGTGGTTTCCTGCACCAACACAAGTGCAAATGTGGTTTTTCAACACTAACACAAGTGCGAAAAGTGGTTTTTCAACACTATCACAAGTGCAAAAAGTGTATTTTCCACACTAATACAAGTGCAAAAGTGGTTTCCTGCACCAACACAAGTGCGAAAAGTGGTTTTTCAACACGAACACAAGTGCGAAAAGTGTTTTTTCCACACTAGTACAAGTGCAAAAGTGGTTTCCTGCACCAACACAAGTGCGAAAAGTGGTTTTTTCAACACTAACACAAGTGCGAAAAGTGGTTTTTCAACACTATCACAAGTGCAAAAAGTGTTTTTCCACACTAATACAAGTGCAGAAGTGGTTTCCTGCACCAACACAAGTGCGAAAAGTGGTTTTTCAACACTAACACAAGTCCGAAAAGTGGTTTTTCAACACTAACACAAGTGCGAAAAGTGGTTTTTCAACACTAACACAAGTGCGAAAAGTGGTTTTTCCACACTAATACAAGTGCAAAAGTGGTTTCCTGCACCAACACAAGTGCAAAAAGTGGTTTTTCAACACCAACACAAGTGCGAAAAGTGGTTTTTCAACACTAACACAAGTGCGAAAAGTGGTTTTTCAACACTAACACAAGTGCGAATAGTGGTTTTTCCACACTAATGCAAGTGCAAAAGTGGTTTCCTGCACCAACACAAGTGCAAAAAGTGGTTTTTCAACACTAACACAAGTGCGAAAAGTGGTTTTTCAACACTATCACAAGTGCCAAAAGTGTATTTTCCACACTAATACAAGTGCAAAAGTGGTTTCCTGCACCAACACAAGTGCGAAAAGTGGTTTTTCAACACGAACACAAGTGCGAAAAGTGTTTTTTCCACACTAATACAAGTGCAAAAGTGGTTTCCTGCACCAACACAAGTGCGAAAAGTGGTTTTTTTTCAACACTAACACAAGTGCGAAGTGGTTTTTCAACACTATCACAAGTGCAAAAAGTGTTTTTTCCACACTAATACAAGTGCAAAAGTGGTTTCCTGCACCAACACAAGTGCGAAAAGTGGTTTTTCAACACTAACACAAGTGCAAAAAGTGGTTTTTCAACACTAACACAAGTGCGAAAAGTGGTTTTTCAACACTAACACAAGTGCGAAAAGTGGTTTTTCCACACTAATACAAGTGCAAAAGTGGTTTCCTGCACCAACACAAGTGCGAAAAGTGGTTTTTCAATACTAACACAAGTGCAAAAAGTGGTTTTTCAACACTATCACAAGTGCAAAAAGTGTTTTTTCCACTCTAATACAAGTGCAAAAGTGGTTTCCTGCACCAACACAAGTGCGAAAAGTGGTTTTTCAACACTAACACAAGTGCGAAAAGTGTTTTTTCAACACTAACACAAGTGCGAAAAGTGTTTTTTCCACACTAATACAAGTGCAAAAGTGGTTTCCTGCACCAACACAAGTGCGAAAAGTGGTTTTTCAACACTAACACAAGTGCGAAAAGTGGTTTTTCAACACTATCACAAGTGCAAAAAGTGTTTTTTACACACTAATACAAGTGCAAAAGTGGTTTCCTGCACCAAAACAAGTGTGAAAAGTGGTTTTTCAACACTAACACAAGTGCGAAAAGTGGTTTTTCAACACTATCACAAGTGCAAAAAGTGTTTTTTCCACACTAATACAAGTGCAAAAGTGGTTTCCTGCACCAACACAAGTGCGAAAAGTGTTTTTTCCACACTAATACAAGTGCAAAAGTGGTTTCCTGCACCAACACAAGTGCGAATAGTGGTTTTTCAACACTAACACAAGTGCGAAAAGTGGTTTTTCAACACTAACACAAGTGCGAAAAGTGGTTTTTCAACACTAACACAAGTGCGAAAAGTGGTTTTTCCACACTAATACAAGTGCAAAAGTGGTTTCCTGCACCAACACAAGTGCGAAAAGTGGTTTTTCAACACTATCACAAGTGCAAAAAGTGTTTTTTCCACACTAATACAAGTGCAAAAGTGGTTTCCTGCACCAACACAAGTGCGAAAAGTGGTTTTTCAACACTAACACAAGTGCGAAAAGTGGTTTTTCAACACTAACACAAGTGCGACAAGTGGTTTTTCAACATTAACACAAGTGCGAAAAGTGGTTTTTTCCACACTAAGACAAGTGCAAAAGTGGTTTCCTGCACCAACACAAGTGCGAAAAGTGGTTTTTCAACACTAACACAAGTGCGAAAAGTGGTTTTTCAACACTATCACAAGTGCAAAAAGTGTTTTCTCCACACCAATACAAGTGCAAAAGTGGTTTCCTGCACCAACACAAGTGCGAAAAGTGGTTTTTCAACACTAACACAAGTGCGAAAAGTGGTTTTTCAACACTAACACAAGTGCGAAAAGTGGTTTTTCCACACTAATACAAGTGCAAAAGTGGTTTCCTGCACCAACACAAGTGCGAAAAGTGGTTTTTCAACACTAACACAAGTGCGAAAAGTGGTTTTTCAACACTAGCACAAGTGCAAAAAGTGTTTTTTCCACACTAATACAAGTGCAAAAGTGGTTTCCTGCACCAACACAAGTGCGAAAAGTGGTTTTTCAACACTAACACAAGTGCGAAAAGTGGTTTTTCAACACTAACACAAGTGCGAAAAGTGGTTTTTCAACACTAATACAAGTGCAAAAGTGGTTTCCTGCACCAACACAAGTGCGAAAAAAGGTTTTTCCACACTAATACAGGTGCAAATGTGGTTTCCTGCACCAACACAAGTGCGAAAAGTGGTTTTTCAACACTAAAACAAGTGCGAAAAGTGGTTTTTCAACACTAACACAAGTGCGAAAAGTGGTTTTTCAACACTAACACAAGTGCGAATAGTGGTTTTTCCACACTAATACAAGTGCAAAAGTGGTTTCCTGCACCAACACAAGTGCAAAATGTGGTTTTTCAACACTAACACAAGTGCGAAAAGTGGTTTTTCAACACTATCACAAGTGCAAAAAGTGTATTTTCCACACTAATACAAGTGCAAAAGTGGTTTCCTGCACCAACACAAGTGCGAAAAGTGGTTTTTCAACACGAACACAAGTGCGAAAAGTGTTTTTTCCACACTAATACAAGTGCAAAAGTGGTTTCCTGCACCAACACAAGTGCGAAAAGTGGTTTTTTCAACACTAACACAAGTGCGAAAAGTGGTTTTTCAACACTATCACAAGTGCAAAAAGTGTTTTTTCCACACTAATACAAGTGCAGAAGTGGTTTCCTGCACCAACACAAGTGCGAAAAGTGGTTTTTCAACACTAACACAAGTCCGAAAAGTGGTTTTTCAACACTAACACAAGTGCGAAAAGTGGTTTTCCACACTAATACAAGTGCGAAAGTGGTTTCCTGCACCAACACAAGTGCGAAAAGTGGTTTTTCAACACTAACACAAGTGCGAAAAGTGGTTTTTCAACACTAACACAAGTGCGAAAAGTGTTTTTTCCACACTAATACAAGTGCAAAAGTGGTTTCCTGCACCAACACAAGTGCGAAAAGTGGTTTTTCAACAATAACACAAGTGCGAAAAGTGGTTTTTCAACACTAACACAAGTGCGAAAAGTGGTTTTTCCACACTAATACAAGTGCAAAAGTGGTTTCCTGCACCAACACAAGTGCGAAAAGTGGTTTTTCAACACTAACACAAGTGCGAAAAGTGGTTTTTCAACACTATCACAAGTGCAAAAAGTGTTTTTTCCACACTAATACAAGTGCAAAAGTGGATTCCTGCACCAACACAAGTGCGAAAAGTGGTTTTTCAACACTAACACAAGTGCGAAAAGTGGTTTTTCCACACTAATACAAGTGCAAAAGTGGTTTCCTGCACCAACACAAGTGCGAAAAGTGGTTTTTCCACACTAATACAAGTGCAAAAGTGGTTTCCTGCACCAACACAAGTGCAAAAAGTGGTTTTTCAACACTAACACAAGTGCGAAAAGTGGTTTTTCAACACTAACACAAGTGCGAAAAGTGGTTTTCCAACACTAACACAAGTGCGAATAGTGGTTTTTCCACACTAATGCAAGTGCAAAAGTGGTTTCCTGCACCAACACAAGTGCGAAAAGTGGTTTTTCAACACTAACACAAGTGCGAAAAGTGGTTTTTCAACACTATCACAAGTGCAAAAAGTGTTTTTTACACACTAATACAAGTGCAAAAGTGGTTTCCTGCACCAAAACAAGTGTGAAAAGTGGTTTTTCAACACTAACACAAGTGCGAAAAGTGGTTTTTCAACACTATCACAAGTGCAAAAAGTGTTTTTTCCACACTAATACAAGTGCAAAAGTGGTTTCCTGCACCAACACAAGTGCGAAAAGTGTTTTTTCCACACTAATACAAGTGCAAAAGTGGTTTCCTGCACCAACACAAGTGCGAAAAGTGGTTTTTCAACACTAACACAAGTGCGAAAAGTGGTTTTTCAACACTAACACAATTGCGAAAAGTGGTTTTTCAACACTAACACAAGTGCGAAAAGTGGTTTTTTCACACTAATACAAGTGCAAAAGTGGTTTCCTGCACCAACACAAGTGCGAAAAGTGGTTTTTCAACACTATCACAAGTGCAAAAAGTGTTTTTTCCACACTAATACAAGTGCAAAAGTGGTTTCCTGCACCAACACAAGTGCGAAAAGTGGTTTTTCAACACTAACACAAGTGCGAAAAGTGGTTTTTCAACACTAACACAAGTGCGACAAGTGGTTTTTCAACATTAACACAAGTGCGAAAAGTGGTTTTTTCCACACTAAGACAAGTGCAAAAGTGGTTTCCTGCACCAACACAAGTGCGAAAAGTGGTTTTTCAACACTAACACAAGTGCGAAAAGTGGTTTTTCAACACTATCACAAGTGCGAAAAGTGGTTTTTCCACACTAATACAAGTGCAAAAGTGGTTTCCTGCACCAACACAAGTACGAAAAGTGGTTTTTCAACACTAACACAAGTGCGAAAAGTGGTTTTTCAACACTAACACAAGTGCGAAAAGTGGTTTTTCCACACTAATACAAGTGCAAAAGTGGTTTCCTGCACCAACACAAGTGCGAAAAGTGGTTTTTCAACACTAACACAAGTGCGAAAAGTGGTTTTTCAACACTATCACAAGTGCAAAAAGTGTTTTTTCCACACTAATACAAGTGCAAAAGTGGTTTCCTGCACCAACACAAGTGCGAAAAGTGGTTTTTCAACACTAACACAAGTGCGAAAAGTGGTTTTTCAACACTAACACAAGTGCGAAAAGTGGTTTTTCCACACTAATACAAGTGCAAAAGTGGTTTCCTGCACCAACACAAGTGCGAAAAGTGGTTTTTCCACACTAATACAGGTGCAAAAGTGGTTTCCTGCACCAACACAAGTGCGAAAAGTGGTTTTTCAACACTAAAACAAGTGCGAAAAGTGGTTTTTCAACACTAACACAAGTGCGAAAAGTGGTTTTTCAACACTAACACAAGTGCGAATAGTGGTTTTTCCACACTAATACAAGTGCAAAAGTGGTTTCCTGCACCAACACAAGTGCAAAATGTGGTTTTTCAACACTAACACAAGTGCGAAAAGTGGTTTTTCAACACTATCACAAGTGCAAAAAGTGTATTTTCCACACTAATACAAGTGCAAAAGTGGTTTCCTGCACCAACACAAGTGCGAAAAGTGGTTTTTCAACACGAACACAAGTGCGAAAAGTGTTTTTTCCACACTAGTACAAGTGCAAAAGTGGTTTCCTGCACCAACACAAGTGCGAAAAGTGGTTTTTTCAACACTAACACAAGTGCGAAAAGTGGTTTTTCAACACTATCACAAGTGCAAAAAGTGTTTTTCCACACTAATACAAGTGCAGAAGTGGTTTCCTGCACCAACACAAGTGCGAAAAGTGGTTTTTCAACACTAACACAAGTCCGAAAAGTGGTTTTTCAACACTAACACAAGTGCGAAAAGTGGTTTTTCAACACTAACACAAGTGCGAAAAGTGGTTTTTCCACATTAATACAAGTGCAAAAGTGGTTTCCTGCACCAACACAAGTGCGAAAAGTGGTTTTTCAACACTAACACAAGTGCGAAAAGTGGTTTTTCAACACTAACACAAGTGCGAAAAGTGGTTTTTCCACACTAATACAAGTGCAAAAGTGGTTTCCTGCACCAACACAAGTGCGAAAAGTGGTTTTTCAACACTAACACAAGTGCGAAAAGTGTTTTTTCCACACTAATACAAGTGCAAAAGTGGTTTCCTGCACCAACACAAGTGCGAAAAGTGGTTTTTCAACATTAACACAAGTGCGAAAAGTGGTTTTTCAACACTATCACAAGTGCAAAAAGTGGTTTTTCCACACTAATACAAGTGCAAAAGTGGTTTCCTGCACCAACACAAGTGCGAAAAGTGGTTTTTCAACACTAACACAAGCGCGAAAAGTGGTTTTTCAACACTAACACAAGTGCGAAAAGTGGTTTTTCAACACTATCACAAGTGCAAAAAGTGTTTTTTCCACACTAATACAAGTGCAAAAGTGGTTTCCTGCACCAACACAAGTGCGAAAAGTGGTTTTTCAACACTAACACAAGTGCGAAAAGTGGTTTTTCAACACTAACACAAGTGCGAAAAGTGTTTTTTCCACACTAATACAAGTGCGAAAAGTGGTTTTTCAACACTATCACAAGTGCAAAAAGTGTTTTTTCCACACTAATACAAGTGCAAAAGTGGTTTCCTGCACCAACACAAGTGCGAAAAGTGGTTTTTCAACACTAACACAAGTGCAAAAAGTGGTTTTTCAACACTAACACAAGTGCGAAAAGTGGTTTTTCAACACTAACACAAGTGCGAAAAGTGGTTTTTCCACACTAATACAAGTGCAAAAGTGGTTTCCTGCACCAACACAAGTGCGAAAAGTGGTTGTTCAACACTAACACAAGTGCGAAAAGTGGTTTTTCAACACTATCACAAGTGCAAAAAGTGTTTTTTCCACACTAATACAAGTGCAAAAGTGGTTTCCTGCACCAACACAAGTGCGAAAAGTGGTTTTTCAACACTAACACAAGTGCGAAAAGTGTTTTTTCAACACTATCACAAGTGCGAAAAGTGTTTTTTCCACACTAATACAAGTGCAAAAGTGGTTTCCTGCACCAACACAAGTGCGAAAAGTGGTTTTTCAACACTAACACAAGTGCGAAAAGTGGTTTTTCAACACTATCACAAGTGCAAAAAGTGTTTTTTCCACACTAATACAAGTGCAAAAGTGGTTTCCTGCACAAACACAAGTGCGAAAAGTGGTTTTTCAACACTAACACAAGTGCGAAAAGTGATTTTTCCACACTAATACAAGTGCAAAAGTGGTTTCCTGCACCAACACAAGTGCGAAAAGTGTTTTTTCAACACTAACACAAGTGCGAAAAGTGGTTTTTCCACACTAATACAAGTGCAAAAGTGGTTTCCTGCACCAACACAAGTGCGAAAAGTGGTTTTTCAACACTAACACAAGTGCGAAAAGTGGTTTTTCAACACTAACACAAGTGCGACAAGTGGTTTTTCAACATTAACACAAGTGCGAAAAGTGTTTTTTCCACACTAATACAAGTGCAAAAGTGGTTTCCTGCACCAACACAAGTGCGAAAAGTGGTTTTTCAACAATAACACAAGTGCGAAAAGTGGTTTTTCAACACTAACACAAGTGCGAAAAGTGGTTTTTCCACACTAATACAAGTGCAAAAGTGGTTTCCTGCACCAACACAAGTGCGAAAAGTGGTTTTTCAACACTAACACAAGTGCGAAAAGTGGTTTTTCAACACTATCACAAGTGCAAAAAGTGTTTTTTCCACACTAATACAAGTGCAAAAGTGGTTTCCTGCACCAACACAAGTGCGAAAAGTGGTTTTTCAACACTAACACAAGTGCAAAAAGTGGTTTTTCAACACTAACACAAGTGCGAAAAGTGGTTTTTCAACACTAACACAAGTGCGAAAAGTGGTTTTTCCACACTAATACAAGTGCAAAAGTGGTTTCCTGCACCAACACAAGTGCGAAAAGTGGTTTTTCAACACTAACACAAGTGCGAAAAGTGGTTTTTCAACACTATCACAAGTGCAAAAAGTGTTTTTTCCACACTAATACAAGTGCAAAAGTGGTTTCCTGCACCAACACAAGTGCGAAAAGTGGTTTTTCAACACTAACACAAGTGCGAAAAGTGTTTTTTCAACACTATCACAAGTGCGAAAAGTGTTTTTTCCACACTAATACAAGTGCAAAAGTGGTTTCCTGCACCAACACAAGTGCGAAAAGTGGTTTTTCAACACTAACACAAGTGCGAAAAGTGGTTTTTCAACACTATCACAAGTGCAAAAAGTGTTTTTTCCACACTAATACAAGTGCAAAAGTGGTTTCCTGCACAAACACAAGTGCGAAAAGTGGTTTTTCAACACTAACACAAGTGCGAAAAGTGATTTTTCCACACTAATACAAGTGCAGAAGTGGTTTCCTGCACCAACACAAGTGCGAAAAGTGTTTTTTCAACACTAACACAAGTGCGAAAAGTGGTTTTTCCACACTAATACAAGTGCAAAAGTGGTTTCCTGCACCAACACAAGTGCGAAAAGTGGTTTTTCAACACTAACACAAGTGCGAAAAGTGGTTTTTCAACACTAACACAAGTGCGACAAGTGGTTTTTCAACATTAACACAAGTGCGAAAAGTGTTTTTTCCACACTAATACAAGTGCAAAAGTGGTTTCCTGCACCAACACAAGTGCGAAAAGTGGTTTTTCAACAATAACACAAGTGCGAAAAGTGGTTTTTCAACACTAACACAAGTGCGAAAAGTGGTTTTTCCACACTAATACAAGTGCAAAAGTGGTTTCCTGCACCAACACAAGTGCGAAAAGTGGTTTTTCAACACTAACACAAGTGCGAAAAGTGGTTTTTCAACACTATCACAAGTGCAAAAAGTGTTTTTTCCACACTAATACAAGTGCAAAAGTGGTTTCCTGCACCAACACAAGTGCGAAAAGTGGTTTTTCAACACTAACACAAGTGCGAAAAGTGGTTTTTCCACACTAATACAAGTGCAAAAGTGGTTTCCTGCACCAACACAAGTGCGAAAAGTGGTTTTTCCACACTAATACAAGTGCAAAAGTGGTTTCCTGCACCAACACAAGTGCAAAAAGTGGTTTTTCAACACTAACACAAGTGCGAAAAGTGGTTTTTCAACACTAACACAAGTGCGAAAAGTGGTTTTTCAACACTAACACAAGTGCGAATAGTGGTTTTTCCACACTAATGCAAGTGCAAAAGTGGTTTCCTGCACCAACACAAGTGCAAAAAGTGGTTTTTCAACACTAACACAAGTGCGAAAAGTGGTTTTTCAACACTATCACAAGTGCCAAAAGTGTATTTTCCACACTAATACAAGTGCAAAAGTGGTTTCCTGCACCAACACAAGTGCGAAAAGTGGTTTTTCAACACGAACACAAGTGCGAAAAGTGTTTTTTCCACACTAATACAAGTGCAAAAGTGGTTTCCTGCACCAACACAAGTGCGAAAAGTGGTTTTTTTCAACACTAACACAAGTGCGAAGTGGTTTTTCAACACTATCACAAGTGCAAAAAGTGTTTTTTCCACACTAATACAAGTGCAAAAGTGGTTTCCTGCACCAACACAAGTGCGAAAAGTGGTTTTTCAACACTAACACAAGTGCAAAAAGTGGTTTTTCAACACTAACACAAGTGCGAAAAGTGGTTTTTCAACACTAACACAAGTGCGAAAAGTGGTTTTTCCACACTAATACAAGTGCAAAAGTGGTTTCCTGCACCAACACAAGTGCGAAAAGTGGTTTTTCAACACTAACACAAGTGCAAAAAGTGGTTTTTCAACACTATCACAAGTGCAAAAAGTGTTTTTTCCACTCTAATACAAGTGCAAAAGTGGTTTCCTGCACCAACACAAGTGCGAAAAGTGGTTTTTCAACACTAACACAAGTGCGAAAAGTGTTTTTTCAACACTAACACAAGTGCGAAAAGTGTTTTTTCCACACTAATACAAGTGCAAAAGTGGTTTCCTGCACCAACACAAGTGCGAAAAGTGGTTTTTCAACACTAACACAAGTGCGAAAAGTGGTTTTTCAACACTATCACAAGTGCAAAAAGTGTTTTTTACACACTAATACAAGTGCAAAAGTGGTTTCCTGCACCAAAACAAGTGTGAAAAGTGGTTTTTCAACACTAACACAAGTGCGAAAAGTGGTTTTTCAACACTATCACAAGTGCAAAAAGTGTTTTTTCCACACTAATACAAGTGCAAAAGTGGTTTCCTGCACCAACACAAGTGCGAAAAGTGTTTTTTCCACACTAATACAAGTGCAAAAGTGGTTTCCTGCACCAACACAAGTGCGAAAAGTGGTTTTTCAACACTAACACAAGTGCGAAAAGTGGTTTTTCAACACTAACACAAGTGCGAAAAGTGGTTTTTCAACACTAACACAAGTGCGAAAAGTGGTTTTTCCACACTAATACAAGTGCAAAAGTGGTTTCCTGCACCAACACAAGTGCGAAAAGTGGTTTTTCAACACTATCACAAGTGCAAAAAGTGTTTTTTCCACACTAATACAAGTGCAAAAGTGGTTTCCTGCACCAACACAAGTGCGAAAAGTGGTTTTTCAACACTAACACAAGTGCGAAAAGTGGTTTTTCAACACTAACACAAGTGCGACAAGTGGTTTTTCAACATTAACACAAGTGCGAAAAGTGGTTTTTTCCACACTAAGACAAGTGCAAAAGTGGTTTCCTGCACCAACACAAGTGCGAAAAGTGGTTTTTCAACACTAACACAAGTGCGAAAAGTGGTTTTTCAACACTATCACAAGTGCAAAAAGTGTTTTCTCCACACCAATACAAGTGCAAAAGTGGTTTCCTGCACCAACACAAGTGCGAAAAGTGGTTTTTCAACACTAACACAAGTGCGAAAAGTGGTTTTTCAACACTAACACAAGTGCGAAAAGTGGTTTTTCCACACTAATACAAGTGCAAAAGTGGTTTCCTGCACCAACACAAGTGCGAAAAGTGGTTTTTCAACACTAACACAAGTGCGAAAAGTGGTTTTTCAACACTAGCACAAGTGCAAAAAGTGTTTTTTCCACACTAATACAAGTGCAAAAGTGGTTTCCTGCACCAACACAAGTGCGAAAAGTGGTTTTTCAACACTAACACAAGTGCGAAAAGTGGTTTTTCAACACTAACACAAGTGCGAAAAGTGGTTTTTCAACACTAATACAAGTGCAAAAGTGGTTTCCTGCACCAACACAAGTGCGAAAAGTGGTTTTTCCACACTAATACAGGTGCAAATGTGGTTTCCTGCACCAACACAAGTGCGAAAAGTGGTTTTTCAACACTAAAACAAGTGCGAAAAGTGGTTTTTCAACACTAACACAAGTGCGAAAAGTGGTTTTTCAACACTAACACAAGTGCGAATAGTGGTTTTTCCACACTAATACAAGTGCAAAAGTGGTTTCCTGCACCAACACAAGTGCAAAATGTGGTTTTTCAACACTAACACAAGTGCGAAAAGTGGTTTTTCAACACTATCACAAGTGCAAAAAGTGTATTTTCCACACTAATACAAGTGCAAAAGTGGTTTCCTGCACCAACACAAGTGCGAAAAGTGGTTTTTCAACACGAACACAAGTGCGAAAAGTGTTTTTTCCACACTAATACAAGTGCAAAAGTGGTTTCCTGCACCAACACAAGTGCGAAAAGTGGTTTTTTCAACACTAACACAAGTGCGAAAAGTGGTTTTTCAACACTATCACAAGTGCAAAAAGTGTTTTTTCCACACTAATACAAGTGCAGAAGTGGTTTCCTGCACCAACACAAGTGCGAAAAGTGGTTTTTCAACACTAACACAAGTCCGAAAAGTGGTTTTTCAACACTAACACAAGTGCGAAAAGTGGTTTTTCCACACTAATACAAGTGCAAAAGTGGTTTCCTGCACCAACACAAGTGCGAAAAGTGGTTTTTCAACACTAACACAAGTGCGAAAAGTGGTTTTTCAACACTAACACAAGTGCGAAAAGTGTTTTTTCCACACTAATACAAGTGCAAAAGTGGTTTCCTGCACCAACACAAGTGCGAAAAGTGGTTTTTCAACAATAACACAAGTGCGAAAAGTGGTTTTTCAACACTAACACAAGTGCGAAAAGTGGTTTTTCCACACTAATACAAGTGCAAAAGTGGTTTCCTGCACCAACACAAGTGCGAAAAGTGGTTTTTCAACACTAACACAAGTGCGAAAAGTGGTTTTTCAACACTATCACAAGTGCAAAAAGTGTTTTTTCCACACTAATACAAGTGCAAAAGTGGATTCCTGCACCAACACAAGTGCGAAAAGTGGTTTTTCAACACTAACACAAGTGCGAAAAGTGGTTTTTCCACACTAATACAAGTGCAAAAGTGGTTTCCTGCACCAACACAAGTGCGAAAAGTGGTTTTTCCACACTAATACAAGTGCAAAAGTGGTTTCCTGCACCAACACAAGTGCAAAAAGTGGTTTTTCAACACTAACACAAGTGCGAAAAGTGGTTTTTCAACACTAACACAAGTGCGAAAAGTGGTTTTTCAACACTAACACAAGTGCGAATAGTGGTTTTTCCACACTAATGCAAGTGCAAAAGTGGTTTCCTGCACCAACACAAGTGCGAAAAGTGGTTTTTCAACACTAACACAAGTGCGAAAAGTGGTTTTTCAACACTATCACAAGTGCAAAAAGTGTTTTTTACACACTAATACAAGTGCAAAAGTGGTTTCCTGCACCAAAACAAGTGTGAAAAGTGGTTTTTCAACACTAACACAAGTGCGAAAAGTGGTTTTTCAACACTATCACAAGTGCAAAAAGTGTTTTTTCCACACTAATACAAGTGCAAAAGTGGTTTCCTGCACCAACACAAGTGCGAAAAGTGTTTTTTCCACACTAATACAAGTGCAAAAGTGGTTTCCTGCACCAACACAAGTGCGAAAAGTGGTTTTTCAACACTAACACAAGTGCGAAAAGTGGTTTTTCAACACTAACACAATTGCGAAAAGTGGTTTTTCAACACTAACACAAGTGCGAAAAGTGGTTTTTTCACACTAATACAAGTGCAAAAGTGGTTTCCTGCACCAACACAAGTGCGAAAAGTGGTTTTTCAACACTATCACAAGTGCAAAAAGTGTTTTTTCCACACTAATACAAGTGCAAAAGTGGTTTCCTGCACCAACACAAGTGCGAAAAGTGGTTTTTCAACACTAACACAAGTGCGAAAAGTGGTTTTTCAACACTAATACAAGTGCGACAAGTGGTTTTTCAACATTAACACAAGTGCGAAAAGTGGTTTTTTCCACACTAAGACAAGTGCAAAAGTGGTTTCCTGCACCAACACAAGTGCGAAAAGTGGTTTTTCAACACTAACACAAGTGCGAAAAGTGGTTTTTCAACACTATCACAAGTGCAAAAAGTGTTTTCTCCACACCAATACAAGTGCAAAAGTGGTTTCCTGCACCAACACAAGTGCGAAAAGTGGTTTTTCAACACTAACACAAGTGCGAAAAGTGGTTTTTCAACACTAACACAAGTGCGAAAAGTGGTTTTTCCACACTAATACAAGTGCAAAAGTGGTTTCCTGCACCAACACAAGTGCGAAAAGTGGTTTTTCAACACTAACACAAGTGCGAAAAGTGGTTTTTCAACACTATCACAAGTGCAAAAAGTGTTTTTTCCACACTAATACAAGTGCAAAAGTGGTTTCCTGCACCAACACAAGTGCGAAAAGTGGTTTTTCAACACTAACACAAGTGCGAAAAGTGGTTTTTCAACACTAACACAAGTGCGAAAAGTGGTTTTTCCACACTAATACAAGTGCAAAAGTGGTTTCCTGCACCAACACAAGTGCGAAAAGTGGTTTTTCCACACTAATACAGGTGCAAAAGTGGTTTCCTGCACCAACACAAGTGCGAAAAGTGGTTTTTCAACACTAAAACAAGTGCGAAAAGTGGTTTTTCAACACTAACACAAGTGCGAAAAGTGGTTTTTCAACACTAACACATGTGCGAATAGTGGTTTTTCCACACTAATACAAGTGCAAAAGTGGTTTCCTGCACCAACACAAGTGCAAAATGTGGTTTTTCAACACTAACACAAGTGCGAAAAGTGGTTTTTCAACACTATCACAAGTGCAAAAAGTGTATTTTCCACACTAATACAAGTGCAAAAGTGGTTTCCTGCACCAACACAAGTGCGAAAAGTGGTTTTTCAACACGAACACAAGTGCGAAAAGTGTTTTTTCCACACCAGTACAAGTGCAAAAGTGGTTTCCTGCACCAACACAAGTGCGAAAAGTGGTTTTTTCAACACTAACACAAGTGCGAAAAGTGGTTTTTCAACACTATCACAAGTGCAAAAAGTGTTTTTCCACACTAATACAAGTGCAGAAGTGGTTTCCTGCACCAACACAAGTGCGAAAAGTGGTTTTTCAACACTAACACAAGTCCGAAAAGTGGTTTTTCAACACTAACACAAGTGCGAAAAGTGGTTTTTCAACACTAACACAAGTGCGAAAAGTGGTTTTTCCACATTAATACAAGTGCAAAAGTGGTTTCCTGCACCAACACAAGTGCGAAAAGTGGTTTTTCAACACTAACACAAGTGCGAAAAGTGGTTTTTCAACACTAACACAAGTGCGAAAAGTGGTTTTTCCACACTAATACAAGTGCAAAAGTGGTTTCCTGCACCAACACAAGTGCGAAAAGTGGTTTTTCAACACTAACACAAGTGCGAAAAGTGTTTTTTCCACACTAATACAAGTGCAAAAGTGGTTTCCTGCACCAACACAAGTGCGAAAAGTGGTTTTTCAACATTAACACAAGTGCGAAAAGTGGTTTTTCAACACTATCACAAGTGCAAAAAGTGGTTTTTCCACACTAATACAAGTGCAAAAGTGGTTTCCTGCACCAACACAAGTGCGAAAAGTGGTTTTTCAACACTAACACAAGCGCGAAAAGTGGTTTTTCAACACTAACACAAGTGCGAAAAGTGGTTTTTCAACACTATCACAAGTGCAAAAAGTGTTTTTTCCACACTAATACAAGTGCAAAAGTGGTTTCCTGCACCAACACAAGTGCGAAAAGTGGTTTTTCAACACTAACACAAGTGCGAAAAGTGGTTTTTCAACACTAACACAAGTGCGAAAAGTGTTTTTTCCACACTAATACAAGTGCGAAAAGTGGTTTTTCAACACTATCACAAGTGCAAAAAGTGTTTTTTCCACACTAATACAAGTGCAAAAGTGGTTTCCTGCACCAACACAAGTGCGAAAAGTGGTTTTTCAACACTAACACAAGTGCAAAAAGTGGTTTTTCAACACTAACACAAGTGCGAAAAGTGGTTTTTCACACTAACACAAGTGCGAAAAGTGGTTTTTCCACACTAATACAAGTGCAAAAGTGGTTTCCTGCACCAACACAAGTGCGAAAAGTGGTTTTTCAACACTAACACAAGTGCGAAAAGTGGTTTTTCAACACTATCACAAGTGCGAAAAAGTGTTTTTTCCACACTAATACAAGTGCAAAAGTGGTTTCCTGCACCAACACAAGTGCGAAAAGTGGTTTTTCAACACTAACACAAGTGCGAAAAGTGTTTTTTCAACACTATCACAAGTGCGAAAAGTGTTTTTTCCACACTAATACAAGTGCAAAAGTGGTTTCCTGCACCAACACAAGTGCGAAAAGTGGTTTTTCAACACTAACACAAGTGCGAAAAGTGTTTTTCAACACTATCACAAGTGCAAAAAGTGTTTTTTCCACACTAATACAAGTGCAAAAGTGGTTTCCTGCACAAACACAAGTGCGAAAAGTGGTTTTTCAACACTAACACAAGTGCGAAAAGTGATTTTTCCACACTAATACAAGTGCAAAAGTGGTTTCCTGCACCAACACAAGTGCGAAAAGTGGTTTTTCAACACTAACACAAGTGCGAAAAGTGGTTTTTCCACACTAATACAAGTGCAAAAGTGGTTTCCTGCACCAACACAAGTGCGAAAAGTGGTTTTTCAACACTAACACAAGTGCGAAAAGTGGTTTTTCAACACTAACACAAGTGCGACAAGTGGTTTTTCAACATTAACACAAGTGCGAAAAGTGTTTTTTCCACACTAATACAAGTGCAAAAGTGGTTTCCTGCACCAACACAAGTGCGAAAAGTGGTTTTTCAACAATAACACAAGTGCGAAAAGTGGTTTTTCAACACTAACACAAGTGCGAAAAGTGGTTTTTCCACACTAATACAAGTGCAAAAGTGGTTTCCTGCACCAACACAAGTGCGAAAAGTGGTTTTTCAACACTAACACAAGTGCGAAAAGTGGTTTTTCAACACTATCACAAGTGCAAAAAGTGTTTTTTCCACACTAATACAAGTGCAAAAGTGGTTTCCTGCACCAACACAAGTGCGAAAAGTGGTTTTTCAACACTAACACAAGTGCAAAAAGTGGTTTTTCAACACTAACACAAGTGCGAAAAGTGGTTTTTCAACACTAACACAAGTGCGAAAAGTGGTTTTTCCACACTAATACAAGTGCAAAAGTGGTTTCCTGCACCAACACAAGTGCGAAAAGTGGTTTTTCAACACTAACACAAGTGCGAAAAGTGGTTTTTCAACACTATCACAAGTGCAAAAAGTGTTTTTTCCACACTAATACAAGTGCAAAAGTGGTTTCCTGCACCAACACAAGTGCGAAAAGTGGTTTTTCAACACTAACACAAGTGCGAAAAGTGTTTTTTCAACACTATCACAAGTGCGAAAAGTGTTTTTTCCACACTAATACAAGTGCAAAAGTGGTTTCCTGCACCAACACAAGTGCGAAAAGTGGTTTTTCAACACTAACACAAGTGCGAAAAGTGGTTTTTCAACACTATCACAAGTGCAAAAAGTGTTTTTTCCACACTAATACAAGTGCAAAAGTGGTTTCCTGCACAAACACAAGTGCGAAAAGTGGTTTTTCAACACTAACACAAGTGCGAAAAGTGGTTTTTCCACACTAATACAAGTGCAAAAGTGGTTTCCTGCACCAACACAAGTGCGAAAAGTGGTTTTTCAACACTAACACAAGTGCGAAAAGTGGTTTTTCAACACTAACACAAGTGCGACAAGTGGTTTTTCAACATTAACACAAGTGCGAAAAGTGTTTTTTCCACACTAATACAAGTGCAAAAGTGGTTTCCTGCACCAACACAAGTGCGAAAAGTGGTTTTTCAACAATAACACAAGTGCGAAAAGTGGTTTTTCAACACTAACACAAGTGCGAAAAGTGGTTTTTCCACACTAATACAAGTGCAAAAGTGGTTTCCTGCACCAACACAAGTGCGAAAAGTGGTTTTTCAACACTAACACAAGTGCGAAAAGTGGTTTTTCAACACTATCACAAGTGCAAAAAGTGTTTTTTCCACACTAATACAAGTGCAAAAGTGGTTTCCTGCACCAACACAAGTGCGAAAAGTGGTTTTTCAACACTAACACAAGTGCGAAAAGTGGTTTTTCCACACTAATACAAGTGCAAAAGTGGTTTCCTGCACCAACACAAGTGCGAAAAGTGGTTTTTCCACACTAATACAAGTGCAAAAGTGGTTTCCTGCACCAACACAAGTGCAAAAAGTGGTTTTTCAACACTAACACAAGTGCGAAAAGTGGTTTTTCAACACTAACACAAGTGCGAAAAGTGGTTTTTCAACACTAACACAAGTGCGAATAGTGGTTTTTCCACACTAATGCAAGTGCAAAAGTGGTTTCCTGCACCAACACAAGTGCAAAAAGTGGTTTTTCAACACTAACACAAGTGCGAAAAGTGGTTTTTCAACACTATCACAAGTGCCAAAAGTGTATTTTCCACACTAATACAAGTGCAAAAGTGGTTTCCTGCACCAACACAAGTGCGAAAAGTGGTTTTTCAACACGAACACAAGTGCGAAAAGTGTTTTTTCCACACTAATACAAGTGCAAAAGTGGTTTCCTGCACCAACACAAGTGCGAAAAGTGGTTTTTTTCAACACTAACACAAGTGCGAAGTGGTTTTTCAACACTATCACAAGTGCAAAAAGTGTTTTTTCCACACTAATACAAGTGCAAAAGTGGTTTCCTGCACCAACACAAGTGCGAAAAGTGGTTTTTCAACACTAACACAAGTGCAAAAAGTGGTTTTTCAACACTAACACAAGTGCGAAAAGTGGTTTTTCAACACTAACACAAGTGCGAAAAGTGGTTTTTCCACACTAATACAAGTGCAAAAGTGGTTTCCTGCACCAACACAAGTGCGAAAAGTGGTTTTTCAACACTAACACAAGTGCAAAAAGTGGTTTTTCAACACTATCACAAGTGCAAAAAGTGTTTTTTCCACTCTAATACAAGTGCAAAAGTGGTTTCCTGCACCAACACAAGTGCGAAAAGTGGTTTTTCAACACTAACACAAGTGCGAAAAGTGTTTTTTCAACACTAACACAAGTGCGAAAAGTGTTTTTTCCACACTAATACAAGTGCAAAAGTGGTTTCCTGCACCAACACAAGTGCGAAAAGTGGTTTTTCAACACTAACACAAGTGCGAAAAGTGGTTTTTCAACACTATCACAAGTGCAAAAAGTGTTTTTTACACACTAATACAAGTGCAAAAGTGGTTTCCTGCACCAAAACAAGTGTGAAAAGTGGTTTTTCAACACTAACACAAGTGCGAAAAGTGGTTTTTCAACACTATCACAAGTGCAAAAAGTGTTTTTTCCACACTAATACAAGTGCAAAAGTGGTTTCCTGCACCAACACAAGTGCGAAAAGTGTTTTTTCCACACTAATACAAGTGCAAAAGTGGTTTCCTGCACCAACACAAGTGCGAAAAGTGGTTTTTCAACACTAACACAAGTGCGAAAAGTGGTTTTTCAACACTAACACAAGTGCGAAAAGTGGTTTTTCAACACTAACACAAGTGCGAAAAGTGGTTTTTCCACACTAATACAAGTGCAAAAGTGGTTTCCTGCACCAACACAAGTGCGAAAAGTGGTTTTTCAACACTATCACAAGTGCAAAAAGTGTTTTTTCCACACTAATACAAGTGCAAAAGTGGTTTCCTGCACCAACACAAGTGCGAAAAGTGGTTTTTCAACACTAACACAAGTGCGAAAAGTGGTTTTTCAACACTAACACAAGTGCGACAAGTGGTTTTTTCAACATTAACACAAGTGCGAAAAGTGGTTTTTTCCACACTAAGACAAGTGCAAAAGTGGTTTCCTGCACCAACACAAGTGCGAAAAGTGGTTTTTCAACACTAACACAAGTGCGAAAAGTGGTTTTTCAACACTATCACAAGTGCAAAAAGTGTTTTCTCCACACCAATACAAGTGCAAAAGTGGTTTCCTGCACCAACACAAGTGCGAAAAGTGGTTTTTCAACACTAACACAAGTGCGAAAAGTGGTTTTTCAACACTAGCACAAGTGCAAAAGTGTTTTTTCCACACTAATACAAGTGCAAAAGTGGTTTCCTGCACCAACACAAGTGCGAAAAGTGGTTTTTCAACACTAACACAAGTGCGAAAAGTGGTTTTTCAACACTAACACAAGTGCGAAAAGTGGTTTTTCAACACTAATACAAGTGCAAAAGTGGTTTCCTGCACCAACACAAGTGCGAAAAGTGGTTTTTCCACACTAATACAGGTGCAAATGTGGTTTCCTGCACCAACACAAGTGCGAAAAGTGGTTTTTCAACACTAAAACAAGTGCGAAAAGTGGTTTTTCAACACTAACACAAGTGCGAAAAGTGGTTTTTCAACACTAACACAAGTGCGAATAGTGGTTTTTCCACACTAATACAAGTGCAAAAGTGGTTTCCTGCACCAACACAAGTGCAAAATGTGGTTTTTCAACACTAACACAAGTGCGAAAAGTGGTTTTTCAACACTATCACAAGTGCAAAAAGTGTATTTTCCACACTAATACAAGTGCAAAAGTGGTTTCCTGCACCAACACAAGTGCGAAAAGTGGTTTTTCAACACGAACACAAGTGCGAAAAGTGTTTTTTCCACACTAATACAAGTGCAAAAGTGGTTTCCTGCACCAACACAAGTGCGAAAAGTGGTTTTTTCAACACTAACACAAGTGCGAAAAGTGGTTTTTCAACACTATCACAAGTGCAAAAAGTGTTTTTTCCACACTAATACAAGTGCAGAAGTGGTTTCCTGCACCAACACAAGTGCGAAAAGTGGTTTTTCAACACTAACACAAGTCCGAAAAGTGGTTTTTCAACACTAACACAAGTGCGAAAAGTGGTTTTTCCACACTAATACAAGTGCAAAAGTGGTTTCCTGCACCAACACAAGTGCGAAAAGTGGTTTTTCAACACTAACACAAGTGCGAAAAGTGGTTTTTCAACACTAACACAAGTGCGAAAAGTGTTTTTTCCACACTAATACAAGTGCAAAAGTGGTTTCCTGCACCAACACAAGTGCGAAAAGTGGTTTTTTCAACAATAACACAAGTGCGAAAAGTGGTTTTTCAACACTAACACAAGTGCGGAAAAGTGGTTTTTCCACACTAATACAAGTGCAAAAGTGGTTTCCTGCACCAACACAAGTGCGAAAAGTGGTTTTTCAACACTAACACAAGTGCGAAAAGTGGTTTTTCAACACTATCACAAGTGCAAAAAGTGTTTTTTTCCACACTAATACAAGTGCAAAAGTGGTTTCCTGCACCAACACAAGTGCGAAAAGTGGTTTTTCAACACTAACACAAGTGCGAAAAGTGGTTTTTCCACACTAATACAAGTGCAAAAGTGGTTTCCTGCACCAACACAAGTGCGAAAAGTGGTTTTTCCACACTAATACAAGTGCAAAAGTGGTTTCCTGCACCAACACAAGTGCAAAAGTGGTTTTTCAACACTAACATAAGTGCGAAAAGTGGTTTTTCAACACTAACACAAGTGCGAAAAGTGGTTTTTCAACACTAACACAAGTGCGAATAGTGGTTTTTCACACTAATGCAAGTGCAAAAGTGGTTTCCTGCACCAACACAAGTGCAAAAAGTGGTTTTTCAACACTAACACAATTGCGAAAAGTGGTTTTTCAACACTATCACAAGTGCCAAAAGTGTATTTTCCACACTAATACAAGTGCAAAAGTGGTTTCCTGCACCAACACAAGTGCGAAAAGTGGTTTTTCAACACGAACACAAGTGCGAAAAGTGTTTTTTCCACACTAATACAAGTGCAAAAGTGGTTTCCTGCACCAACACAAGTGCGAAAAGTGGTATTTTTCAACACTAACACAAGTGCGAAGTGGTTTTTCAACACTATCAACAAGTGCAAAAAGTGTTTTTT
Organism: Myxine glutinosa; assembly: GCF_964187855.1. NCBI lineage: Eukaryota > Metazoa > Chordata > Myxini > Myxiniformes > Myxinidae > Myxine > Myxine glutinosa. Next base: position 25,720 of record NW_027617151.1, read on the forward strand.
CCACACTAATACAAGTGCAAAAGTGGTTTCCTGCACCAACACAAGTGCGAAAAGTGGTTTTTCAACACTAACACAAGTGCAAAAAGTGGTTTTTCAACACTAACACAAGTGCGAAAAGTGGTTTTTCAACACTAACACAAGTGCGAAAAGTGGTTTTTCCACACTAATACAAGTGCAAAAGTGGTTTCCTGCACCAACACAAGTGCGAAAAGTGGTTTTTCAACACTAACACAAGTGCAAAAAGTGGTTTTTCAACACTATCACAAGTGCAAAAAGTGTTTTTTCCACTCTAATACAAGTGCAAAAGTGGTTTCCTGCACCAACACAAGTGCGAAAAGTGTTTTTTCAACACTAACACAAGTGCGAAAAGTGTTTTTTCCACACTAATACAAGTGCAAAAGTGGTTTCCTGCACCAACACAAGTGCGAAAAGTGGTTTTTCAACACTAACACAAGTGCGAAAAGTGGTTTTTCAACACTATCACAAGTGCAAAAAGTGTTTTTTACACACTAATACAAGTGCAAAAGTGGTTTCCTGCACCAAAACAAGTGTGAAAAGTGGTTTTTCAACACTAACACAAGTGCGAAAAGTGGTTTTTCAACACTATCACAAGTGCAAAAAGTGTTTTTTCCACACTAATACAAGTGCAAAAGTGGTTTCCTGCACCAACACAAGTGCGAAAAGTGTTTTTTCCACACTAATACAAGTGCAAAAGTGGTTTCCTGCACCAACACAAGTGCGAAAAGTGGTTTTTCAACACTAACACAAGTGCGAAAAGTGGTTTTTCAACACTAACACAATTGCGAAAAGTGGTTTTTCAACACTAACACAAGTGCGAAAAGTGGTTTTTCCACACTAATACAAGTGCAAAAGTGGTTTCCTGCACCAACACAAGTGCGAAAAGTGGTTTTTCAACACTATCACAAGTGCAAAAAGTGTTTTTTCCACACTAATACAAGTGCAAAAGTGGTTTCCTGCACCAACACAAGTGCGAAAAGTGGTTTTTCAACACTAACACAAGTGCGAAAAGTGGTTTTTCAACACTAACACAAGTGCGACAAGTGGTTTTTCAACATTAACACAAGTGCGAAAAGTGGTTTTTTCCACACTAAGACAAGTGCAAAAGTGGTTTCCTGCACCAACACAAGTGCGAAAAGTGGTTTTTCAACACTAACACAAGTGCGAAAAGTGGTTTTTCAACACTATCACAAGTGCAAAAAGTGTTTTCTCCACACCAATACAAGTGCAAAAGTGGTTTCCTGCACCAACACAAGTGCGAAAAGTGGTTTTTCAACACTAACACAAGTGCGAAAAGTGGTTTTTCAACACTAACACAAGTGCGAAAAGTGGTTTTTCCACACTAATACAAGTGCAAAAGTGGTTTCCTGCACCAACACAAGTGCGAAAAGTGGTTTTTCAACACTAACACAAGTGCGAAAAGTGGTTTTTCAACACTATCACAAGTGCAAAAAGTGTTTTTTCCACACTAATACAAGTGCAAAAGTGGTTTCCTGCACCAACACAAGTGCGAAAAGTGGTTTTTCAACACTAACACAAGTGCGAAAAGTGGTTTTTCAACACTAACACAAGTGCGAAAAGTGGTTTTTCCACACTAATACAAGTGCAAAAGTGGTTTCCTGTACCAACACAAGTGCGAAAAGTGGTTTTTCCACACTAATACAGGTGCAAAAGTGGTTTCCTGCACCAACACAAGTGCGAAAAGTGGTTTTTCAACACTAAAACAAGTGCGAAAAGTGGTTTTTCAACACTAACACAAGTGCGAAAAGTGGTTTTTCAACACTAACACAAGTGCGAATAGTGGTTTTTCCACACTAATACAAGTGCAAAAGTGGTTTCCTGCACCAACACAAGTGCAAAATGTGGTTTTTCAACACTAACACAAGTGCGAAAAGTGGTTTTTCAACACTATCACAAGTGCAAAAAGTGTATTTTCCACACTAATACAAGTGCAAAAGTGGTTTCCTGCACCAACACAAGTGCGAAAAGTGGTTTTTCAACACGAACACAAGTGCGAAAAGTGTTTTTTCCACACTAATACAAGTGCAAAAGTGGTTTCCTGCACCAACACAAGTGCGAAAAGTGGTTTTTTCAACACTAACACAAGTGCGAAAAGTGGTTTTTCAACACTATCACAAGTGCAAAAAGTGTTTTTCCACACTAATACAAGTGCAGAAGTGGTTTCCTGCACCAACACAAGTGCGAAAAGTGGTTTTTCAACACTAACACAAGTCCGAAAAGTGGTTTTTCAACACTAACACAAGTGCGAAAAGTGGTTTTTCAACACTAACACAAGTGCGAAAAGTGGTTTTTCCACATTAATACAAGTGCAAAAGTGGTTTCCTGCACCAACACAAGTGCGAAAAGTGGTTTTTCAACACTAACACAAGTGCGAAAAGTGGTTTTTCAACACTAACACAAGTGCGAAAAGTGGTTTTTCCACACTAATACAAGTGCAAAAGTGGTTTCCTGCACCAACACAAGTGCGAAAAGTGGTTTTTCAACACTAACACAAGTGCGAAAAGTGTTTTTTCCACACTAATACAAGTGCAAAAGTGGTTTCCTGCACCAACACAAGTGCGAAAAGTGGTTTTTCAACATTAACACAAGTGCGAAAAGTGGTTTTTCAACACTATCACAAGTGCAAAAAGTGGTTTTTCCACACTAATACAAGTGCAAAAGTGGTTTCCTGCACCAACACAAGTGCGAAAAGTGGTTTTTCAACACTAACACAAGCGCGAAAAGTGGTTTTTCAACACTAACACAAGTGCGAAAAGTGGTTTTTCAACACTATCACAAGTGCAAAAAGTGTTTTTTCCACACTAATACAAGTGCAAAAGTGGTTTCCTGCACCAACACAAGTGCGAAAAGTGGTTTTTCAACACTAACACAAGTGCGAAAAGTGGTTTTTCAACACTAACACAAGTGCGAAAAGTGTTTTTTCCACACTAATACAAGTGCGAAAAGTGGTTTTTCAACACTATCACAAGTGCAAAAAGTGTTTTTTCCACACTAATACAAGTGCAAAAGTGGTTTCCTGCACCAACACAAGTGCGAAAAGTGGTTTTTCAACACTAACACAAGTGCAAAAAGTGGTTTTTCAACACTAACACAAGTGCGAAAAGTGGTTTTTCAACACTAACACAAGTGCGAAAAGTGGTTTTTCCACACTAATACAAGTGCAAAAGTGGTTTCCTGCACCAACACAAGTGCGAAAAGTGGTTTTTCAACACTAACACAAGTGCGAAAAGTGGTTTTTCAACACTATCACAAGTGCAAAAAGTGTTTTTTCCACACTAATACAAGTGCAAAAGTGGTTTCCTGCACCAACACAAGTGCGAAAAGTGGTTTTTCAACACTAACACAAGTGCGAAAAGTGTTTTTTCAACACTATCACAAGTGCGAAAAGTGTTTTTTCCACACTAATACAAGTGCAAAAGTGGTTTCCTGCACCAACACAAGTGCGAAAAGTGGTTTTTCAACACTAACACAAGTGCGAAAAGTGGTTTTTCAACACTATCACAAGTGCAAAAAGTGTTTTTTACACACTAATACAAGTGCAAAAGTGGTTTCCTGCACCAAAACAAGTGTGAAAAGTGGTTTTTCAACACTAACACAAGTGCGAAAAGTGGTTTTACAACACTATCACAAGTGCAAAAAGTGTTTTTTCCAAACTAATACAAGTGCAAAAGTGGTTTCCTGCACCAACACAAGTGCGAAAAGTGTTTTTTCCACACTAATACAAGTGCAAAATTGGTTTCCTGCACCAACACAAGTGCGAAAAGTGGTTTTTCAACACTAACACAAGTGCGAAAAGTGTTTTTTCAACACTAACACAAGTGAGAAAAGTGGTTTTTCAACACTAACACAAGTGCGAAAAGTGGTTTTTCCACACTAATACAAGTGCAAAAGTGGTTTCCTGCACCAACACAAGTGCGAAAAGTGGTTTTTCAACACTAACACAAGTGCGAAAAGTGGTTTTTCAACACTAACACAAGTGCGAAAAGTGGTTTTTCCACACTAATACAAGTGCAAAAGTGGTTTCCTGCACCAACACAAGTGCGAAAAGTGGTTTTTCAACACTAACACAAGTGCGAAAAGTGGTTTTTCAACACTAACACAAGTGCGAAAAGTGGTTTTTCCACACTAATACAAGTGCAAAAGTGGTTTCCTGCACCAACGCAAGTGCGAAAAGTGGTTTTTCCACACTAATACAGGTGCAAAAGTGGTTTCCTGCACCAACACAAGTGCAAAAAGTGGTTTTTCAACACTAAAACAAGTGCGAAAAGTGGTTTTTCAACACTAACACAAGTGCGAAAAGTGGTTTTTCAACACTAACACAAGTGCGAATAGTGGTTTTTCCACACTAATACAAGTGCAAAAGTGGTTTCCTGCACCAACACAAGTGCAAAATGTGGTTTTTCAACACTAACACAAGTGCGAAAAGTGGTTTTTCAACACTATCACAAGTGCAAAAAGTGTATTTTCCACACTAATACAAGTGCAAAAGTGGTTTCCTGCACCAACACAAGTGCGAAAAGTGGTTTTTCAACACGAACACAAGTGCGAAAAGTGGTTTTTCAACACTAACACAAGTGCGAAAAGTGGTTTTTCCACACTAATACAAGTGCAAAAGTGGTTTCCTGCACCAACACAAGTGCGAAAAGTGGTTTTTCAACACTATCACAAGTGCAAAAAGTGTTTTTTCCACACTAATACAAGTGCAAAAGTGGTTTCCTGCACCAACACAAGTGCGAAAAGTGGTTTTTCAACACTAACACAAGTGCGAAAAGTGGTTTTTCAACACTAACACAAGTGCGACAAGTGGTTTTTCAACATTAACACAAGTGCGAAAAGTGGTTTTTTGCCACACTAAGACAAGTGCAAAAGTGGTTTCCTGCACCAACACAAGTGCCAAAAGTGGTTTTTCAACACTAACACAAGTGCGAAAAGTGGTTTTTCAACACTATCACAAGTGCAAAAAGTGTTTTCTCCACACCAATACAAGTGCAAAAGTGGTTTCCTGCACCAACACAAGTGCGAAAAGTGGTTTTTCAACACTAACACAAGTGCGAAAAGTGGTTTTTCAACACTAACACAAGTGCGAAAAGTGGTTTTTCCACACTAATACAAGTGCAAAAGTGGTTTCCTGCACCAACACAAGTGCGAAAAGTGGTTTTTCAACACTAACACAAGTGCGAAAAGTGGTTTTTCAACACTATCACAAGTGCAAAAAGTGTTTTTTCCACACTAATACAAGTGCAAAAGTGGTTTCCTGCACCAACACAAGTGCGAAAAGTGGTTTTTCAACACTAACACAAGTGCGAAAAGTGGTTTTTCAACACTAACACAAGTGCGAAAAGTGGTTTTTCCACACTAATACAAGTGCAAAAGTGGTTTCCTGCACCAACACAAGTGTGAAAAGTGGTTTTTCCACACTAATACAGGTGCAAAAGTGGTTTCCTGCACCAACACAAGTGCGAAAAGTGGTTTTTCAACACTAAAACAAGTGCGAAAAGTGGTTTTTCAACACTAACACAAGTGCGAAAAGTGGTTTTTCAACACTAACACAAGTGCGAATAGTGGTTTTTCCACACTAATACAAGTGCAAAAGTGGTTTCCTGCACCAACACAAGTGCAAAATGTGGTTTTTCAACACTAACACAAGTGCGAAAAGTGGTTTTTCAACACTATCACAAGTGCAAAAAGTGTATTTTCCACACTAATACAAGTGCAAAAGTGGTTTCCTGCACCAACACAAGTGCGAAAAGTGGTTTTTCAACACGAACACAAGTGCGAAAAGTGTTTTTTCCACACTAATACAAGTGCAAAAGTGGTTTCCTGCACCAACACAAGTGCGAAAAGTGGTTTTTTCAACACTAACACAAGTGCGAAAAGTGGTTTTTCAACACTATCACAAGTGCAAAAAGTGCTTTTTCCACACTAATACAAGTGCAGAAGTGGTTTCCTGCACCAACACAAGTGCGAAAAGTGGTTTTTCAACACTAACACAAGTCCGAAAAGTGGTTTTTCAACACTAACACAAGTGCGAAAAGTGGTTTTTCAACACTAACACAAGTGCGAAAAGTGGTTTTTCCACATTAATACAAGTGCAAAAGTGGTTTCCTGCACCAACACAAGTGCGAAAAGTGGTTTTTCAACACTAACACAAGTGTGAAAAGTTGTTTTTCAACACTATCACAAGTGCAAAAAGTGTTTTTTCCACACTAATACAAGTGCAAAAGTGGTTTCCTGCACCAACACAAGTGCGAAAAATGGTTTTTCAACACTAACACAAGTGCGAAAAGTGGTTTTTCAACACTAACACAAGTGCGAAAAGTGGTTTTTCCACACTAATACAAGTGCAAAAGTGGTTTCCTGCACCAACACAAGTGCGAAAAGTGGTTTTTCAACACTAACACAAGTGCGAAAAGTGTTTTTTCCACACTAATACAAGTGCGAAAAGTGTTTTTTCCACACTAATACAAGTGCAAAAGTGGTTTCCTGCACCAACACAAGTGCGAAAAGTGGTTTTTTTCAACACTAACACAAGTGCGAAGTGGTTTTTCAACACTATCACAAGTGCAAAAAGTGTTTTTTCCACACTAATACAAGTGCAAAAGTGGTTTCCTGCACCAACACAAGTGCGAAAAGTGGTTTTTCAACACTAACACAAGTGCAAAAAGTGGTTTTTCAACACTAACACAAGTGCGAAAAGTGGTTTTTCAACACTAACACAAGTGCGAAAAGTGGTTTTCCACACTAATACAAGTGCAAAAGTGGTTTCCTGCACCAACACAAGTGCGAAAAGTGGTTTTTCAACACTAACACAAGTGCAAAAAGTGGTTTTTCAACACTATCACAAGTGCAAAAAGTGTTTTTTCCACTCTAATACAAGTGCAAAAGTGGTTTCCTGCACCAACACAAGTGCGAAAAGTGTTTTTTCAACACTAACACAAGTGCGAAAAGTGTTTTTTCCACACTAATACAAGTGCAAAAGTGGTTTCCTGCACCAACACAAGTGCGAAAAGTGGTTTTTCAACACTAACACAAGTGCGAAAAGTGGTTTTTCAACACTATCACAAGTGCAAAAAGTGTTTTTTACACACTAATACAAGTGCAAAAGTGGTTTCCTGCACCAAAACAAGTGTGAAAAGTGGTTTTTCAACACTAACACAAGTGCGAAAAGTGGTTTTTCAACACTATCACAAGTGCAAAAAGTGTTTTTTCCACACTAATACAAGTGCAAAAGTGGTTTCCTGCACCAACACAAGTGCGAAAAGTGTTTTTTCCACACTAATACAAGTGCAAAAGTGGTTTCCTGCACCAACACAAGTGCGAAAAGTGGTTTTTCAACACTAACACAAGTGCGAAAAGTGGTTTTTCAACACTAACACAATTGCGAAAAGTGGTTTTTCAACACTAACACAAGTGCGAAAAGTGGTTTTTCCACACTAATACAAGTGCAAAAGTGGTTTCCTGCACCAACACAAGTGCGAAAAGTGGTTTTTCAACACTATCACAAGTGCAAAAAGTGTTTTTTCCACACTAATACAAGTGCAAAAGTGGTTTCCTGCACCAACACAAGTGCGAAAAGTGGTTTTTCAACACTAACACAAGTGCGAAAAGTGGTTTTTCAACACTAACACAAGTGCGACAAGTGGTTTTTCAACATTAACACAAGTGCGAAAAGTGGTTTTTTCCACACTAAGACAAGTGCAAAAGTGGTTTCCTGCACCAACACAAGTGCGAAAAGTGGTTTTTCAACACTAACACAAGTGCGAAAAGTGGTTTTTCAACACTATCACAAGTGCAAAAAGTGTTTTCTCCACACCAATACAAGTGCAAAAGTGGTTTCCTGCACCAACACAAGTGCGAAAAGTGGTTTTTCAACACTAACACAAGTGCGAAAAGTGGTTTTTCAACACTAACACAAGTGCGAAAAGTGGTTTTTCCACACTAACACAAGTGCAAAAGTGGTTTCCTGCACCAACACAAGTGCGAAAAGTGGTTTTTCAACACTAACACAAGTGCGAAAAGTGGTTTTTCAACACTATCACAAGTGCAAAAAGTGTTTTTTCCACACTAATACAAGTGCAAAAGTGGTTTCCTGCACCAACACAAGTGCGAAAAGTGGTTTTTCAACACTAACACAAGTGCGAAAAGTGGTTTTTCAACACTAACACAAGTGCGAAAAGTGGTTTTTCCACACTAATACAAGTGCAAAAGTGGTTTCCTGCACCAACACAAGTGCGAAAAGTGGTTTTTCCACACTAATACAGGTGCAAAAGTGGTTTCCTGCACCAACACAAGTGCGAAAAGTGGTTTTTCAACACTAAAACAAGTGCGAAAAGTGGTTTTTCAACACTAACACAAGTGCGAAAAGTGGTTTTTCAACACTAACACAAGTGCGAATAGTGGTTTTTCCACACTAATACAAGTGCAAAAGTGGTTTCCTGCACCAACACAAGTGCAAAATGTGGTTTTTCAACACTAACACAAGTGCGAAAAGTGGTTTTTCAACACTATCACAAGTGCAAAAAGTGTATTTTCCACACTAATACAAGTGCAAAAGTGGTTTCCTGCACCAACACAAGTGCGAAAAGTGGTTTTTCAACACGAACACAAGTGCGAAAAGTGTTTTTTCCACACTAATACAAGTGCAAAAGTGGTTTCCTGCACCAACACAAGTGCGAAAAGTGGTTTTTTCAACACTAACACAAGTGCGAAAAGTGGTTTTTCAACACTATCACAAGTGCAAAAAGTGATTTTCCACACTAATACAAGTGCAGAAGTGGTTTCCTGCACCAACACAAGTGCGAAAAGTGGTTTTTCAACACTAACACAAGTCCGAAAAGTGGTTTTTCAACACTAACACAAGTGCGAAAAGTGGTTTTTCAACACTAACACAAGTGCGAAAAGTGGTTTTTCCACATTAATACAAGTGCAAAAGTGGTTTCCTGCACCAACACAAGTGCGAAAAGTGGTTTTTCAACACTAACACAAGTGCGAAAAGTGGTTTTTCAACACTAACACAAGTGCGAAAAGTGGTTTTTCCACACTAATACAAGTGCAAAAGTGGTTTCCTGCACCAACACAAGTGCGAAAAGTGGTTTTTCAACACTAACACAAGTGCGAAAAGTGTTTTTTCCACACTAATACAAGTGCAAAAGTGGTTTCCTGCACCAACACAAGTGCGAAAAGTGGTTTTTCAACATTAACACAAGTGCGAAAAGTGGTTTTTCAACACTATCACAAGTGCAAAAAGTGGTTTTTCCACACTAATACAAGTGCAAAAGTGGTTTCCTGCACCAACACAAGTGCGAAAAGTGGTTTTTCAACACTAACACAAGCGCGAAAAGTGGTTTTTCAACACTAACACAAGTGCGAAAAGTGGTTTTTCAACACTATCACAAGTGCAAAAAGTGTTTTTTCCACACTAATACAAGTGCAAAAGTGGTTTCCTGCACCAACACAAGTGCGAAAAGTGGTTTTTCAACACTAACACAAGTGCGAAAAGTGGTTTTTCAACACTAACACAAGTGCGAAAAGTGTTTTTTCCACACTAATACAAGTGCGAAAAGTGGTTTTTCAACACTATCACAAGTGCAAAAAGTGTTTTTTCCACACTAATACAAGTGCAAAAGTGGTTTCCTGCACCAACACAAGTGCGAAAAGTGGTTTTTCAACACTAACACAAGTGCAAAAAGTGGTTTTTCAACACTAACACAAGTGCGAAAAGTGGTTTTTCAACACTAACACAAGTGCGAAAAGTGGTTTTTCCACACTAATACAAGTGCAAAAGTGGTTTCCTGCACCAACACCAGTGCGAAAAGTGGTTTTTCAACACTAACACAAGTGCGAAAAGTGGTTTTTCAACACTATCACAAGTGCAAAAAGTGTTTTTTCCACACTAATACAAGTGCAAAAGTGGTTTCCTGCACCAACACAAGTGCGAAAAGTGGTTTTTCAACACTAACACAAGTGCGAAAAGTGTTTTTTCAACACTATCACAAGTGCGAAAAGTGTTTTTTCCACACTAATACAAGTGCAAAAGTGGTTTCCTGCACCAACACAAGTGCGAGAAGTGGTTTTTCAACACTAACACAAGTGCGAAAAGTGGTTTTTCAACACTATCACAAGTGCAAAAAGTGTTTTTTACACACTAATACAAGTGCAAAAGTGGTTTCCTGCACCAAAACAAGTGTGAAAAGTGGTTTTTCAACACTAACACAAGTGCGAAAAGTGGTTTTACAACACTATCACAAGTGCAAAAAGTGTTTTTTCCAAACTAATACAAGTGCAAAAGTGGTTTCCTGCACCAACACAAGTGCGAAAAGTGTTTTTTCCACACTAATACAAGTGCAAAATTGGTTTCCTGCACCAACACAAGTGCGAAAAGTGGTTTTTCAACACTAACACAAGTGCGAAAAGTGTTTTTTCAACACTAACACAAGTGAGAAAAGTGGTTTTTCAACACTAACACAAGTGCGAAAAGTGGTTTTTCCACACTAATACAAGTGCAAAAGTGGTTTCCTGCACCAACACAAGTGCGAAAAGTGGTTTTTCAACACTAACACAAGTGCGAAAAGTGGTTTTTCAACACTAACACAAGTGCGAAAAGTGGTTTTTCCACACTAATACAAGTGCAAAAGTGGTTTCCTGCACCAACACAAGTGCGAAAAGTGGTTTTTCAACACTAACACAAGTGCGAAAAGTGGTTTTTCAACACTAACACAAGTGCGAAAAGTGGTTTTTCCACACTAATACAAGTGCAAAAGTGGTTTCCTGCACCAACGCAAGTGCGAAAAGTGGTTTTTCCACACTAATACAGGTGCAAAAGTGGTTTCCTGCACCAACACAAGTGCGAAAAGTGGTTTTTCAACACTAAAACAAGTGCGAAAAGTGGTTTTTCAACACTAACACAAGTGCGAAAAGTGGTTTTTCAACACTAACACAAGTGCGAATAGTGGTTTTTCCACACTAATACAAGTGCAAAAGTGGTTTCCTGCACCAACACAAGTGCAAAATGTGGTTTTTCAACACTAACACAAGTGCGAAAAGTGGTTTTTCAACACTATCACAAGTGCAAAAAGTGTATTTTCCACACTAATACAAGTGCAAAAGTGGTTTCCTGCACCAACACAAGTGCGAAAAGTGGTTTTTCAACACGAACACAAGTGCGAAAAGTGGTTTTTCAACACTAACACAAGTGCGAAAAGTGGTTTTTCCACACTAATACAAGTGCAAAAGTGGTTTCCTGCACCAACACAAGTGCGAAAAGTGGTTTTTCAACACTATCACAAGTGCAAAAAGTGTTTTTTCCACACTAATACAAGTGCAAAAGTGGTTTCCTGCACCAACACAAGTGCGAAAAGTGGTTTTTCAACACTAACACAAGTGCGAAAAGTGGTTTTTCAACACTAACACAAGTGCGACAAGTGGTTTTTCAACATTAACACAAGTGCGAAAAGTGGTTTTTTGCCACACTAGGACAAGTGCAAAAGTGGTTTCCTGCACCAACACAAGTGCCAAAAGTGGTTTTTCAACACTAACACAAGTGCGAAAAGTGGTTTTTCAACACTATCACAAGTGCAAAAAGTGTTTTCTCCACACCAATACAAGTGCAAAAGTGGTTTCCTGCACCAACACAAGTGCGAAAAGTGGTTTTTCAACACTAACACAAGTGCGAAAAGTGGTTTTTCAACACTAACACAAGTGCGAAAAGTGGTTTTTCCACACTAATACAAGTGCAAAAGTGGTTTCCTGCACCAACACAAGTGCGAAAAGTGGTTTTTCAACACTAACACAAGTGCGAAAAGTGGTTTTTCAACACTATCACAAGTGCAAAAAGTGTTTTTTCCACACTAATACAAGTGCAAAAGTGGTTTCCTGCACCAACACAAGTGCGAAAAGTGGTTTTTCAACACTAACACAAGTGCGAAAAGTGGTTTTTCAACACTAACACAAGTGCGAAAAGTGGTTTTTCCACACTAATACAAGTGCAAAAGTGGTTTCCTGCACCAACACAAGTGTGAAAAGTGGTTTTTCCACACTAATACAGGTGCAAAAGTGGTTTCCTGCACCAACACAAGTGCGAAAAGTGGTTTTTCAACACTAAAACAAGTGCGAAAAGTGGTTTTTCAACACTAACACAAGTGCGAAAAGTGGTTTTTCAACACTAACACAAGTGCGAATAGTGGTTTTTCCACACTAATACAAGTGCAAAAGTGGTTTCCTGCACCAACACAAGTGCAAAATGTGGTTTTTCAACACTAACACAAGTGCGAAAAGTGGTTTTTCAACACTATCACAAGTGCAAAAAGTGTATTTTCCACACTAATACAAGTGCAAAAGTGGTTTCCTGCACCAACACAAGTGCGAAAAGTGGTTTTTCAACACGAACACAAGTGCGAAAAGTGTTTTTTCCACACTAATACAAGTGCAAAAGTGGTTTCCTGCACCAACACAAGTGCGAAAAGTGGTTTTTTCAACACTAACACAAGTGCGAAAAGTGGTTTTTCAACACTATCACAAGTGCAAAAAGTGCTTTTTCCACACTAATACAAGTGCAGAAGTGGTTTCCTGCACCAACACAAGTGCGAAAAGTGGTTTTTCAACACTAACACAAGTCCGAAAAGTGGTTTTTCAACACTAACACAAGTGCGAAAAGTGGTTTTTCAACACTAACACAAGTGCGAAAAGTGGTTTTTCCACATTAATACAAGTGCAAAAGTGGTTTCCTGCACCAACACAAGTGCGAAAAGTGGTTTTTCAACACTAACACAAGTGTGAAAAGTTGTTTTTCAACACTATCACAAGTGCAAAAAGTGTTTTTTCCACACTAATACAAGTGCAAAAGTGGTTTCCTGCACCAACACAAGTGCGAAAAATGGTTTTTCAACACTAACACAAGTGCGAAAAGTGGTTTTTCAACACTAACACAAGTGCGAAAAGTGGTTTTTCCACACTAATACAAGTGCAAAAGTGGTTTCCTGCACCAACACAAGTGCGAAAAGTGGTTTTTCAACACTAACACAAGTGCGAAAAGTGTTTTTTCCACACTAATACAAGTGCAAAAGTGGTTTCCTGCACCAACACAAGTGCGAAAAGTGGTTTTTCAACATTAACACAAGTGCGAAAAGTGGTTTTTCAACACTATCACAAGTGCAAAAAGTGGTTTTTCCACACTAATACAAGTGCAAAAGTGGTTTCCTGCACCAACACAAGTGCGAAAAGTGGTTTTTCAACACTAACACAAGCGCGAAAAGTGGTTTTTCAACACTAACACAAGTGCGAAAAGTGGTTTTTCAACACTATCACAAGTGCAAAAAGTGTTTTTCCCACACTAATACAAGTGCAAAAGTGGTTTCCTGCACCAACACAAGTGCGAAAAGTGGTTTTTCAACACTAACACAAGTGCGAAAAGTGGTTTTTCAACACTAACACAAGTGCGAAAAGTGTTTTTTCCACACTAATACAAGTGCGAAAAGTGGTTTTTCAACACTATCACAAGTGCAAAAAGTGTTTTTTCCACACTAATACAAGTGCAAAAGTGGTTTCCTGCACCAACACAAGTGCGAAAAGTGGTTTTTCAACACTAACACAAGTGCAAAAAGTGGTTTTTCAACACTAACACAAGTGCGAAAAGTGGTTTTTCAACACTAACACAAGTGCGAAAAGTGGTTTTTCCACACTAATACAAGTGCAAAAGTGGTTTCCTGCACCAACACAAGTGCGAAAAGTGGTTTTTCAACACTAACACAAGTGCGAAAAGTGGTTTTTCAACACTATCACAAGTGCAAAAAGTGTTTTTTCCACACTAATACAAGTGCAAAAGTGGTTTCCTGCACCAACACAAGTGCGAAAAGTGGTTTTTCAACACTAACACAAGTGCGAAAAGTGTTTTTTCAACACTAACACAAGTGCGAAAAGTGTTTTTTCCACACTAATACAAGTGCAAAAGTGGTTTCCTGCACCAACACAAGTGCGAAAAGTGGTTTTTCAACACTAACACAAGTGCGAAAAGTGGTTTTTCAACACTATCACAAGTGCAAAAAGTGTTTTTTACACACTAATACAAGTGCAAAAGTGGTTTCCTGCACCAAAACAAGTGTGAAAAGTGGTTTTTCAACACTAACACAAGTGCGAAAAGTGGTTTTACAACACTATCACAAGTGCAAAAAGTGTTTTTTCCAAACTAATACAAGTGCAAAAGTGGTTTCCTGCACCAACACAAGTGCGAAAAGTGTTTTTTCCACACTAATACAAGTGCAAAATTGGTTTCCTGCACCAACACAAGTGCGAAAAGTGGTTTTTCAACACTAACACAAGTGCGAAAAGTGGTTTTTCAACACTAACACAAGTGAGAAAAGTGGTTTTTCAACACTAACACAAGTGCGAAAAGTGGTTTTTCCACACTAATACAAGTGCAAAAGTGGTTTCCTGCACCAACACAAGTGCGAAAAGTGGTTTTTCAACACTAACACAAGTGCGAAAAGTGGTTTTTCAACACTAACACAAGTGCGAAAAGTGTTTTTTCCACACTAATACAAGTGCAAAAGTGGTTTCCTGCACCAACACAAGTGCGAAAAGTGGTTTTTCAACACTAACACAAGTGCAAAAAGTGGTTTTTCAACACTAACACAAGTGCGAAAAGTGGTTTTTCCACACTAATACAAGTGCAAAAGTGGTTTCCTGCACCAACGCAAGTGCGAAAAGTGGTTTTTCCACACTAATACAGGTGCAAAAGTGGTTTCCTGCACCAACACAAGTGCGAAAAGTGGTTTTTCAACACTAAAACAAGTGCGAAAAGTGGTTTTTCAACACTAACACAAGTGCGAAAAGTGGTTTTTCAACACTAACACAAGTGCAAAAAGTGTTTTTCCCACACTAATACAAGTGCAAAAGTGGTTTCCTGCACCAACACAAGTGCGAAAAGTGGTTTTTCAACACTAACACAAGTGCGAAAAGTGGTTTTTCAACACTAACACAAGTGCGAAAAGTGTTTTTTTCACACTAATACAAGTGCGAAAAGTGGTTTTTCAACACTATCACAAGTGCAAAAAGTGTTTTTTCCACACTAATACAAGTGCAAAAGTGGTTTCCTGCACCAACACAAGTGCGAAAAGTGGTTTTTCAACACTAACACAAGTGCAAAAAGTGGTTTTTCAACACTAACACAAGTGCGAAAAGTGGTTTTTCAACAATAACACAAGTGCGAAAAGTGGTTTTTCCACACTAATACAAGTGCAAAAGTGGTTTCCTGCACCAACACAAGTGCGAAAAGTGGTTTTTCAACACTAACACAAGTGCGAAAAGTGGTTTTTCAACACTATCACAAGTGCAAAAAGTGTTTTTTCCACACTAATACAAGTGCAAAAGTGGTTTCCTGCACCAACACAAGTGCGAAAAGTGGTTTTTCAACACTAACACAAGTGCGAAAAGTGTTTTTTCAACACTAACACAAGTGCGAAAAGTGTTTTTTCCACACTAATACAAGTGCAAAAGTGGTTTCCTGCACCAACACAAGTGCGAAAAGTGGTTTTTCAACACTAACACAAGTGGAAAAGTGGTTTTTCAACACTATCACAAGTGCAAAAAGTGTTTTTTACACACTAATACAAGTGCAAAAGTGGTTTCCTGCACCAAAACAAGTGTGAAAAGTGGTTTTTCAACACTAACACAAGTGCGAAAAGTGGTTTTACAACACTATCACAAGTGCAAAAAGTGTTTTTTCCAAACTAATACAAGTGCAAAAGTGGTTTCCTGCACCAACACAAGTGCGAAAAGTGTTTTTTCCACACTAATACAAGTGCAAAATTGGTTTCCTGCACCAACACAAGTGCGAAAAGTGGTTTTTCAACACTAACACAAGTGCGAAAAGTAGTTTTTCAACACTAACACAAGTGAGAAAAGTGGTTTTTCAACACTAACACAAGTGCGAAAAGTGGTTTTTCCACACTAATACAAGTGCAAAAGTGGTTTCCTGCACCAACACAAGTGCGAAAAGTGGTTTTTCAACACTAACACAAGTGCGAAAAGTGGTTTTTCAACACTAACACAAGTGCGAAAAGTGGTTTTTCCACACTAATACAAGTGCAAAAGTGGTTTCCTGCACCAACACAAGTGCGAAAAGTGGTTTTTCAACACTAACACAAGTGCGAAAAGCGGTTTTTCAACACTAACACAAGTGCGAAAAGTGGTTTTTCCACACTAATACAAGTGCAAAAGTGGTTTCCTGCACCAACGCAAGTGCGAAAAGTGGTTTTTCCACACTAATACAGGTGCAAAAGTGGTTTCCTGCACCAACACAAGTGCGAAAAGTGGTTTTTCAACATTAAAACAAGTGCGAAAAGTGGTTTTTCAACACTAACACAAGTGCGAAAAGTGGTTTTTCAACACTAACACAAGTGCGAATAGTGGTTTTTCCACACTAATACAAGTGCAAAAGTGGTTTCCTGCACCAAAACAAGTGTGAAAAGTGGTTTTTCAACACTAACACAAGTGCGAAAAGTGGTTTTACAACACTATCACAAGTGCAAAAAGTGTTTTTTCCAAACTAATACAAGTGCAAAAGTGGTTTCCTGCACCAACACAAGTGCGAAAAGTGTTTTTTCCACACTAATACAAGTGCAAAATTGGTTTCCTGCACCAACACAAGTGCGAAAAGTGGTTTTTCAACACTAACACAAGTGCGAAAAGTGTTTTTTCAACACTAACACAAGTGAGAAAAGTGGTTTTTCAACACTAACACAAGTGCGAAAAGTGGTTTTTCCACACTAATACAAGTGCAAAAGTGGTTTCCTGCACCAACACAAGTGCGAAAAGTGGTTTTTCAACACTAACACAAGTGCGAAAAGTGGTTTTTCAACACTAACACAAGTGCGAAAAGTGGTTTTTCCACACTAATACAAGTGCAAAAGTGGTTTCCTGCACCAACACAAGTGCGAAAAGTGGTTTTTCAACACTAACACAAGTGCGAAAAGTGGTTTTTCAACACTAACACAAGTGCGAAAAGTGGTTTTTCCACACTAATACAAGTGCAAAAGTGGTTTCCTGCACCAACGCAAGTGCGAAAAGTGGTTTTTCCACACTAATACAGGTGCAAAAGTGGTTTCCTGCACCAACACAAGTGCGAAAAGTGGTTTTTCAACACTAAAACAAGTGCGAAAAGTGGTTTTTCAACACTAACATAAGTGCGAAAAGTGGTTTTTCAACACTAACACAAGTGCGAATAGTGGTTTTTCCACACTAATACAAGTGCAAAAGTGGTTTCCTGCACCAACACAAGTGCAAAATGTGGTTTTTCAACACTAACACAAGTGCGAAAAGTGGTTTTTCAACACTATCACAAGTGCAAAAAGTGTATTTTCCACACTAATACAAGTGCAAAAGTGGTTTCCTGCACCAACACAAGTGCGAAAAGTGGTTTTTCAACACGAACACAAGTGCGAAAAGTGGTTTTTCAACACTAACACAAGTGCGAAAAGTGGTTTTTCCACACTAATACAAGTGCAAAAGTGGTTTCCTGCACCAACACAAGTGCGAAAAGTGGTTTTTCAACACTATCACATGTGCAAAAAGTGTTTTTTCCACACTAATACAAGTGCAAAAGTGGTTTCCTGCACCAACACAAGTGCGAAAAGTGGTTTTTCAACACTAACACAAGTGCGAAAAGTGGTTTTTCAACACTAACACAAGTGCGACAAGTGGTTTTTCAACATTAACACAAGTGCGAAAAGTGGTTTTTTCCACACTAAGACAAGTGCAAAAGTGGTTTCCTGCACCAACACAAGTGCCAAAAGTGGTTTTTCAACACTAACACAAGTGCGAAAAGTGGTTTTTCAACACTATCACAAGTGCAAAAAGTGTTTTCTCCACACCAATACAAGTGCAAAAGTGGTTTCCTGCACCAACACAAGTGCGAAAAGTGGTTTTTCAACACTAACACAAGTGCGAAAAGTGGTTTTTCAACACTAACACAAGTGCGAAAAGTGGTTTTTCCACACTAATGCAAGTGCAAAAGTGGTTTCCTGCACCAACACAAGTGCGAAAAGTGGTTTTTCAACACTAACACAAGTGCGAAAAGTGGTTTTTCAACACTATCACAAGTGCAAAAAGTGTTTTTTCCACACTAATACAAGTGCAAAAGTGGTTTCCTGCACCAACACAAGTGCGAAAAGTGGTTTTTCAACACTAACACAAGTGCGAAAAGTGGTTTTTCAACACTAACACAAGTGCGAAAAGTGGTTTTTCCACACTAATACAAGTGCAAAAGTGGTTTCCTGCACCAACACAAGTGTGAAAAGTGGTTTTTCCACACTAATACAGGTGCAAAAGTGGTTTCCTGCACCAACACAAGTGCGAAAAGTGGTTTTTCAACACTAAAACAAGTGCGAAAAGTGGTTTTTCAACACTAACACAAGTGCGAAAAGTGGTTTTTCAACACTAACACAAGTGCGAATAGTGGTTTTTCCACACTAATACAAGTGCAAAAGTGGTTTCCTGCACCAACACAAGTGCAAAATGTGGTTTTTCAACACTAACACAAGTGCGAAAAGTGGTTTTTCAACACTATCACAAGTGCAAAAAGTGTATTTTCCACACTAATACAAGTGCAAAAGTGGTTTCCTGCACCAACACAAGTGCGAAAAGTGGTTTTTCAACACGAACACAAGTGCGAAAAGTGTTTTTTCCACACTAATACAAGTGCAAAAGTGGTTTCCTGCACCAACACAAGTGCGAAAAGTGGTTTTTTCAACACTAACACAAGTGCGAAAAGTGGTTTTTCAACACTATCACAAGTGCAAAAAGTGTTTTTTCCACACTAATACAAGTGCAGAAGTGGTTTCCTGCACCAACACAAGTGCGAAAAGTGGTTTTTCAACACTAACACAAGTCCGAAAAGTGGTTTTTCAACACTAACACAAGTGCGAAAAGTGGTTTTTCAACACTAACACAAGTGCGAAAAGTGGTTTTTCCACATTAATACAAGTGCAAAAGTGGTTTCCTGCACCAACACAAGTGCGAAAAGTGGTTTTTCAACACTAACACAAGTGTGAAAAGTTGTTTTTCAACACTATCACAAGTGCAAAAAGTGTTTTTTCCACACTAATACAAGTGCAAAAGTGGTTTCCTGCACCAACACAAGTGCGAAAAATGGTTTTTCAACACTAACACAAGTGCGAAAAGTGGTTTTTCAACACTAACACAAGTGCGAAAAGTGGTTTTTCCACACTAATACAAGTGCAAAAGTGGTTTCCTGCACCAACACAAGTGCGAAAAGTGCTTTTTCAACACTAACACAAGTGCGAAAAGTGTTTTTTCCACACTAATACAAGTGCAAAAGTGGTTTCCTGCACCAACACAAGTGCGAAAAGTGGTTTTTCAACATTAACACAAGTGCGAAAAGTGGTTTTTCAACACTATCACAAGTGCAAAAAGTGGTTTTTCCACACTAATACAAGTGCAAAAGTGGTTTCCTGCACCAACACAAGTGCGAAAAGTGGTTTTTCAACACTAACACAAGCGCGAAAAGTGGTTTTTCAACACTAACACAAGTGCGAAAAGTGGTTTTTCAACACTATCACAAGTGCAAAAAGTGTTTTTCCCACACTAATACAAGTGCAAAAGTGGTTTCCTGCACCAACACAAGTGCGAAAAGTGGTTTTTCAACACTAACACAAGTGCGAAAAGTGGTTTTTCAACACTAACACAAGTGCGAAAAGTGTTTTTTCCACACTAATACAAGTGCGAAAAGTGGTTTTTCAACACTATCACAAGTGCAAAAAGTGTTTTTTCCACACTAATACAAGTGCAAAAGTGGTTTCCTGCACCAACACAAGTGCGAAAAGTGGTTTTTCAACACTAACACAAGTGCAAAAAGTGGTTTTTCAACACTAACACAAGTGCGAAAAGTGGTTTTTCAACACTAACACAAGTGCGAAAAGTGGTTTTTCCACACTAATACAAGTGCAAAAGTGGTTTCCTGCACCAACACAAGTGCGAAAAGTGTTTTTTCCACACTAATACAAGTGCAAAATTGGTTTCCTGCACCAACACAAGTGCGAAAAGTGGTTTTTCAACACTAACACAAGTGCGAAAAGTGGTTTTTCAACACTAACACAAGTGAGAAAAGTGGTTTTTCAACACTAACACAAGTGCGAAAAGTGGTTTTTCCACACTAATACAAGTGCAAAAGTGGTTTCCTGCACCAACACAAGTGCGAAAAGTGGTTTTTCAACACTAACACAAGTGCGAAAAGTGGTTTTTCAACACTAACACAAGTGCGAAAAGTGGTTTTTCCACACTAATACAAGTGCAAAAGTGGTTTCCTGCACCAACACAAGTGCGAAAAGTGGTTTTTCAACACTAACACAAGTGCGAAAAGTGGTTTTTCAACACTAACACAAGTGCGAAAAGTGGTTTTTCCACACTAATACAAGTGCAAAAGTGGTTTCCTGCACCAACGCAAGTGCGAAAAGTGGTTTTTCCACACTAATACAGGTGCAAAAGTGGTTTCCTGCACCAACACAAGTGCGAAAAGTGGTTTTTCAACACTAAAACAAGTGCGAAAAGTGGTTTTTCAACACTAACACAAGTGCGAAAAGTGGTTTTTCAACACTAACACAAGTGCGAATAGTGGTTTTTCCACACTAATACAAGTGCAAAAGTGGTTTCCTGCACCAAAACAAGTGTGAAAAGTGGTTTTTCAACACTAACACAAGTGCGAAAAGTGGTTTTACAACACTATCACAAGTGCAAAAAGTGTTTTTTCCAAACTAATACAAGTGCAAAAGTGGTTTCCTGCACCAACACAAGTGCGAAAAGTGTTTTTTCCACACTAATACAAGTGCAAAATTGGTTTCCTGCACCAACACAAGTGCGAAAAGTGGTTTTTCAACACTAACACAAGTGCGAAAAGTGTTTTTTCAACACTAACACAAGTGAGAAAAGTGGTTTTTCAACACTAACACAAGTGCGAAAAGTGGTTTTTCCACACTAATACAAGTGCAAAAGTGGTTTCCTGCACCAACACAAGTGCGAAAAGTGGTTTTTCAACACTAACACAAGTGCGAAAAGTGGTTTTTCAACACTAACACAAGTGCGAAAAGTGGTTTTCCACACTAATACAAGTGCAAAAGTGGTTTCCTGCACCAACACAAGTGCGAAAAGTGGTTTTTCAACACTAACACAAGTGCGAAAAGTGGTTTTTCAACACTAACACAAGTGCGAAAAGTGGTTTTTCCACACTAATACAAGTGCAAAAGTGGTTTCCTGCACCAACGCAAGTGCGAAAAGTGGTTTTTCCACACTAATACAGGTGCAAAAGTGGTTTCCTGCACCAACACAAGTGCGAAAAGTGGTTTTTCAACACTAAAACAAGTGCGAAATGTGGTTTTTCAACACTAACACAAGTGCGAAAAGTGGTTTTTCAACACTAACACAAGTGCGAATAGTGGTTTTTCCACACTAATACAAGTGCAAAAGTGGTTTCCTGCACCAACACAAGTGCAAAATGTGGTTTTTCAACACTAACACAAGTGCGAAAAGTGGTTTTTCAACACTATCACAAGTGCAAAAAGTGTATTTTCCACACTAATACAAGTGCAAAAGTGGTTTCCTGCACCAACACAAGTGCGAAAAGTGGTTTTTCAACACGAACACAAGTGCGAAAAGTGGTTTTTCAACACTAACACAAGTGCGAAAAGTGGTTTTTCCACACTAATACAAGTGCAAAAGTGGTTTCCTGCACCAACACAAGTGCGAAAAGTGGTTTTTCAACACTATCACAAGTGCAAAAAGTGTTTTTTCCACACTAATACAAGTGCAAAAGTGGTTTCCTGCACCAACACAAGTGCGAAAAGTGGTTTTTCAACACTAACACAAGTGCGAAAAGTGGTTTTTCAACACTAACACAAGTGCGACAAGTGGTTTTTCAACATTAACACAAGTGCGAAAAGTGGTTTTTTCCACACTAAGACAAGTGCAAAAGTGGTTTCCTGCACCAACACAAGTGCCAAAAGTGGTTTTTCAACACTAACACAAGTGCGAAAAGTGGTTTTTCAACACTATCACAAGTGCAAAAAGTGTTTTCTCCACACCAATACAAGTGCAAAAGTGGTTTCCTGCACCAACACAAGTGCGAAAAGTGGTTTTTCAACACTAACACAAGTGCGAAAAGTGGTTTTTCAACACTAACACAAGTGCGAAAAGTGGTTTTTCCACACTAATACAAGTGCAAAAGTGGTTTCCTGCACCAACACAAGTGCGAAAAGTGGTTTTTCCACACTAATACAAGTGCAAAATTGGTTTCCTGCACCAACACAAGTGCGAAAAGTGGTTTTTCAACACTAACACAAGTGCGAAAAGTGGTTTTTCAACACTAACACAAGTGAGAAAAGTGGTTTTTCAACACTAACACAAGTGCGAAAAGTGGTTTTTCCACACTAATACAAGTGCAAAAGTGGTTTCCTGCACCAACACAAGTGCGAAAAGTGGTTTTTCAACACTAACACAAGTGCGAAAAGTGGTTTTTCAACACTAACACAAGTGCGAAAAGTGGTTTTTCCACACTAATACAAGTGCAAAAGTGGTTTCCTGCACCAACACAAGTGCGAAAAGTGGTTTTTCAACACTAAAACAAGTGCGAAAAGTGGTTTTTCAACACTAACACAAGTGCGAAAAGTGGTTTTTCCACACTAATACAAGTGCAAAAGTGGTTTCCTGCACCAACGCAAGTGCGAAAAGTGGTTTTTCCACACTAATACAGGTGCAAAAGTGGTTTCCTGCACCAACACAAGTGCGAAAAGTGGTTTTTCAACACTAAAACAAGTGCGAAAAGTGGTTTTTCAACACTAACACAAGTGCGAAAAGTGGTTTTTCAACACTAACACAAGTGCGAATAGTGGTTTTTCCACACTAATACAAGTGCAAAAGTGGTTTCCTGCACCAAAACAAGTGTGAAAAGTGGTTTTTCAACACTAACACAAGTGCGAAAAGTGGTTTTTCAACACTAACACAAGTGCGAAAAGTGGTTTTTCAACACTATCACAAGTGCAAAAAGTGTTTTTTACACACTAATACAAGTGCAAAAGTGGTTTCCTGCACCAAAACAAGTGTGAAAAGTGGTTTTTCAACACTAACACAAGTGCGAAAAGTGGTTTTACAGCACTATCACAAGTGCAAAAAGTGTTTTTTCCAAACTAATACAAGTGCAAAAGTGGTTTCCTGCACCAACACAAGTGCGAAAAGTGTTTTTTCCACACTAATACAAGTGCAAAATTGGTTTCCTGCACCAACACAAGTGCGAAAAGTGGTTTTTCAACACTAACACAAGTGCGAAAAGTGGTTTTTCAACACTAACACAAGTGCGAAAAGTGGTTTTTCCACACTAATACAAGTGCAAAAGTGGTTTCCTGCACCAACACAAGTGCGAAAAGTGGTTTTTCAACACTAACACAAGTGCGAAAAGTGGTTTTTCAACACTAACACAAGTGCGAAAAGTGGTTTTTCCACACTAATACAAGTGCAAAAGTGGTTTCCTGCACCAACACAAGTGCGAAAAGTGGTTTTTCAACACTAACACAAGTGCGAAAAGTGGTTTTTCAACACTAACACAAGTGCGAAAAGTGGTTTTTCCACACTAATACAAGTGCAAAAGTGGTTTCCTGCACCAACGCAAGTGCGAAAAGTGGTTTTTCCACACTAATACAGGTGCAAAAGTGGTTTCCTGCACCAACACAAGTGCGAAAAGTGGTTTTTCAACACTAAAACAAGTGCGAAAAGTGGTTTTTCAACACTAACACAAGTGCGAAAAGTGGTTTTTCAACACTAACACAAGTGCGAATAGTGGTTTTTCCACACTAATACAAGTGCAAAAGTGGTTTCCTGCACCAACACAAGTGCAAAATGTGGTTTTTCAACACTAACACAAGTGCGAAAAGTGGTTTTTCAACACTATCACAAGTGCAAAAAGTGTATTTTCCACACTAATACAAGTGCAAAAGTGGTTTCCTGCACCAACACAAGTGCGAAAAGTGGTTTTTCAACACGAACACAAGTGCGAAAAGTGTTTTTTCCACACTAATACAAGTGCAAAAGTGGTTTCCTGCACCAACACAAGTGCGAAAAGTGGTTTTTCAACACTAACACAAGTGCGAAAAGTGGTTTTTCAACACTAACACAAGTGCGAAAAGTGGTTTTTCCACACTAATACAAGTGCAAAAGTGGTTTCCTGCACCAACGCAAGTGCGAAAAGTGGTTTTTCCACACTAATACAGGTGCAAAAGTGGTTTCCTGCACCAACACAAGTGCGAAAAGTGGTTTTTCAACACTAAAACAAGTGCGAAAAGTGGTTTTTCAACACTAACACAAGTGCGAAAAGTGGTTTTTCAACACTAACACAAGTGCAAAAAGTGTTTTTCCCACACTAATACAAGTGCAAAAGTGGTTTCCTGCACCAACACAAGTGCGAAAAGTGGTTTTTCAACACTAACACAAGTGCGAAAAGTGGTTTTTCAACACTAACACAAGTGCGAAAAGTGTTTTTTCCACACTAATACAAGTGCGAAAAGTGGTTTTTCAACACTATCACAAGTGCGAAAAGTGGTTTTTCAACACTAACACAAGTGCGAAAAGTGGTTTTTCAACACTAACACAAGTGCGAAAAGTGGTTTTTCCACACTAATACAAGTGCAAAAGTGGTTTCCTGCACCAACGCAAGTGCGAAAAGTGGTTTTTCCACACTAATACAGGTGCAAAAGTGGTTTCCTGCACCAACACAAGTGCGAAAAGTGGTTTTTCAACACTAAAACAAGTGCGAAAAGTGGTTTTTCAACACTAACACAAGTGCGAAAAGTGGTTTTTCAACACTAACACAAGTGCGAATAGTGGTTTTTCCACACTAATACAAGTGCAAAAGTGGTTTCCTGCACCAAAACAAGTGTGAAAAGTGGTTTTTCAACACTAACACAAGTGCGAAAAGTGGTTTTTCAACACTAACACAAGTGCGAAAAGTGGTTTTTCAACACTATCACAAGTGCAAAAAGTGTTTTTTACACACTAATACAAGTGCAAAAGTGGTTTCCTGCACCAAAACAAGTGTGAAAAGTGGTTTTTCAACACTAACACAAGTGCGAAAAGTGGTTTTACAACACTATCACAAGTGCAAAAAGTGTTTTTTCCAAACTAATACAAGTGCAAAAGTGGTTTCCTGCACCAACACAAGTGCGAAAAGTGTTTTTTCCACACTAATACAAGTGCAAAATTGGTTTCCTGCACCAACACAAGTGCGAAAAGTGGTTTTTCAACACTAACACAAGTGCGAAAAGTGGTTTTTCAACACTAACACAAGTGAGAAAAGTGGTTTTTCAACACTAACACAAGTGCGAAAAGTGGTTTTTCCACACTAATACAAGTGCAAAAGTGGTTTCCTGCACCAACACAAGTGCGAAAAGTGGTTTTTCAACACTAACACAAGTGCGAAAAGTGGTTTTTCAACACTAACACAAGTGCGAAAAGTGGTTTTTCCACACTAATACAAGTGCAAAAGTGGTTTCCTGCACCAACACAAGTGCGAAAAGTGGTTTTTCAACACTAACACAAGTGCGAAAAGTGGTTTTTCAACACTAACACAAGTGCGAAAAGTGGTTTTTCCACACTAATACAAGTGCAAAAGTGGTTTCCTGCACCAACGCAAGTGCGAAAAGTGGTTTTTCCACACTAATACAGGTGCAAAAGTGGTTTCCTGCACCAACACAAGTGCGAAAAGTGGTTTTTCAACACTAAAACAAGTGCGAAAAGTGGTTTTTCAACACTAACACAAGTGCGAAAAGTGGTTTTTCAACACTAACACAAGTGCGAATAGTGGTTTTTCCACACTAATACAAGTGCAAAAGTGGTTTCCTGCACCAACACAAGTGCAAAATGTGGTTTTTCAACACTAACACAAGTGCGAAAAGTGGTTTTTCAACACTATCACAAGTGCAAAAAGTGTATTTTCCACACTAATACAAGTGCAAAAGTGGTTTCCTGCACCAACACAAGTGCGAAAAGTGGTTTTTCAACACGAACACAAGTGCGAAAAGTGTTTTTTCCACACTAATACAAGTGCAAAAGTGGTTTCCTGCACCAACACAAGTGCGAAAAGTGGTTTTTCAACACTAACACAAGTGCGAAAAGTGGTTTTTCAACACTAACACAAGTGCGAAAAGTGGTTTTTCCACACTAATACAAGTGCAAAAGTGGTTTCCTGCACCAACGCAAGTGCGAAAAGTGGTTTTTCCACACTAATACAGGTGCAAAAGTGGTTTCCTGCACCAACACAAGTGCGAAAAGTGGTTTTTCAACACTAAAACAAGTGCGAAAAGTGGTTTTTCAACACTAACACAAGTGCGAAAAGTGGTTTTTCAACACTAACACAAGTGCAAAAAGTGTTTTTCCCACACTAATACAAGTGCAAAAGTGGTTTCCTGCACCAACACAAGTGCGAAAAGTGGTTTTTCAACACTAACACAAGTGCGAAAAGTGGTTTTTCAACACTAACACAAGTGCGAAAAGTGTTTTTTCCACACTAATACAAGTGCGAAAAGTGGTTTTTCAACACTATCACAAGTGCAAAAAGTGTTTTTTCCACACTAATACAAGTGCAAAAGTGGTTTCCTGCACCAACACAAGTGCGAAAAGTGGTTTTTCAACACTAACACAAGTGCAAAAAGTGGTTTTTCAACACTAACACAAGTGCGAAAAGTGGTTTTTCAACACTAACACAAGTGCGAAAAGTGGTTTTTCCACACTAATACAAGTGCAAAAGTGGTTTCCTGCACCAACACAAGTGCGAAAAGTGGTTTTTCAACACTAACACAAGTGCGAAAAGTGGTTTTTCAACACTATCACAAGTGCAAAAAGTGTTTTTTCCACACTAATACAAGTGCAAAAGTGGTTTCCTGCACCAACACAAGTGCGAAAAGTGGTTTTTCAACACTAACACAAGTGCGAAAAGTGGTTTTTCAACACTAACACAAGTGCGACAAGTGGTTTTTCAACATTAACACAAGTGCGAAAAGTGTTTTTTCCACACTAATACAAGTGCAAAAGTGGTTTCCTGCACCAACACAAGTGCGAAAAGTGGTTTTTCAACAATAACACAAGTGCGAAAAGTGGTTTTTCAACACTAACACAAGTGCGAAAAGTGGTTTTTCCACACTAATACAAGTGCAAAAGTGGTTTCCTGCACCAACACAAGTGCGAAAAGTGGTTTTTCAACACTAACACAAGTGCGAAAAGTGGTTTTTCAACACTATCACAAGTGCAAAAAGTGTTTTTTCCACACTAATACAAGTGCAAAAGTGGTTTCCTGCACCAACACAAGTGCGAAAAGTGGTTTTTCAACACTAACACAAGTGCAAAAAGTGGTTTTTCAACACTAACACAAGTGCGAAAAGTGGTTTTTCAACACTAACACAAGTGCGAAAAGTGGTTTTTCCACACTAATACAAGTGCAAAAGTGGTTTCCTGCACCAACACAAGTGCGAAAAGTGGTTTTTCAACACTAACACAAGTGCGAAAAGTGGTTTTTCAACACTATCACAAGTGCAAAAAGTGTTTTTTCCACACTAATACAAGTGCAAAAGTGGTTTCCTGCACCAACACAAGTGCGAAAAGTGGTTTTTCAACACTAACACAAGTGCGAAAAGTGTTTTTTCAACACTATCACAAGTGCGAAAAGTGTTTTTTCCACACTAATACAAGTGCAAAAGTGGTTTCCTGCACCAACACAAGTGCGAAAAGTGGTTTTTCAACACTAACACAAGTGCGAAAAGTGGTTTTTCAACACTATCACAAGTGCAAAAAGTGTTTTTTCCACACTAATACAAGTGCAAAAGTGGTTTCCTGCACAAACACAAGTGCGAAAAGTGGTTTTTCAACACTAACACAAGTGCGAAAAGTGATTTTTCCACACTAATACAAGTGCAAAAGTGGTTTCCTGCACCAACACAAGTGCGAAAAGTGTTTTTTCAACACTAACACAAGTGCGAAAAGTGGTTTTTCCACACTAATACAAGTGCAAAAGTGGTTTCCTGCACCAACACAAGTGCGAAAAGTGGTTTTTCAACACTAACACAAGTGCGAAAAGTGGTTTTTCAACACTAACACAAGTGCGACAAGTGGTTTTTCAACATTAACACAAGTGCGAAAAGTGTTTTTTCCACACTAATACAAGTGCAAAAGTGGTTTCCTGCACCAACACAAGTGCGAAAAGTGGTTTTTCAACAATAACACAAGTGCGAAAAGTGGTTTTTCAACACTAACACAAGTGCGAAAAGTGGTTTTTCCACACTAATACAAGTGCAAAAGTGGTTTCCTGCACCAACACAAGTGCGAAAAGTGGTTTTTCAACACTAACACAAGTGCGAAAAGTGGTTTTTCAACACTATCACAAGTGCAAAAAGTGTTTTTTCCACACTAATACAAGTGCAAAAGTGGTTTCCTGCACCAACACAAGTGCGAAAAGTGGTTTTTCAACACTAACACAAGTGCGAAAAGTGGTTTTTCCACACTAATACAAGTGCAAAAGTGGTTTCCTGCACCAACACAAGTGCGAAAAGTGGTTTTTCCACACTAATACAAGTGCAAAAGTGGTTTCCTGCACCAACACAAGTGCAAAAAGTGGTTTTTCAACACTAACACAAGTGCGAAAAGTGGTTTTTCAACACTAACACAAGTGCGAAAAGTGGTTTTTCAACACTAACACAAGTGCGAATAGTGGTTTTTCCACACTAATGCAAGTGCAAAAGTGGTTTCCTGCACCAACACAAGTGCAAAAAGTGGTTTTTCAACACTAACACAAGTGCGAAAAGTGGTTTTTCAACACTATCACAAGTGCCAAAAGTGTATTTTCCACACTAATACAAGTGCAAAAGTGGTTTCCTGCACCAACACAAGTGCGAAAAGTGGTTTTTCAACACGAACACAAGTGCGAAAAGTGTTTTTTCCACACTAATACAAGTGCAAAAGTGGTTTCCTGCACCAACACAAGTGCGAAAAGTGGTTTTTTAACACTAACACAAGTGCGAAAAGTGGTTTTTCAACACTAACACAAGTGCAAAAAGTGTTTTTTCCACACTAATACAAGTGCAAAAGTGGTTTCCTGCACCAACACAAGTGCGAAAAGTGGTTTTTCAACACTAACACAAGTGCAAAAAGTGGTTTTTCAACACTAACACAAGTGCGAAAAGTGGTTTTTTCAACACTAACACAAGTGCGAAAAGTGGTTTTTCCACACTAATACAAGTGCAAAAGTGGTTTCCTGCACCAACACAAGTGCGAAAAGTGGTTTTTCAACACTAACACAAGTGCAAAAAGTGGTTTTTCAACACTATCACAAGTGCAAAAAGTGATTTTTCCACACTAATACAAGTGCAAAAGTGGTTTCCTGCACCAACACAAGTGCGAAAAGTGGTTTTTCAACACTAACACAAGTGCGAAAAGTGGTTTTTTCAACACTAACACAAGTGCGAAGTGTTTTTTCCACACTAATACAAGTGCAAAAGTGGTTTCCTGCACCAACACAAGTGCGAAAAGTGGTTTTTCAACACTAACACAAGTGCGAAAAGTGGTTTTTCAACACTATCACAAGTGCAAAAAGTGTTTTTTACACACTAATACAAGTGCAAAAGTGGTTTCCTGCACCAAAACAAGTGTGAAAAGTGGTTTTTCAACACTAACACAAGTGCGAAAAGTGGTTTTTCAACACTATCACAAGTGCAAAAAGTGTTTTTTCCACACTAATACAAGTGCAAAAGTGGTTTCCTGCACCAACACAAGTGCGAAAAGTGTTTTTTCCACACTAATACAAGTGCAAAAGTGGTTTCCTGCACCAACACAAGTGCGAAAAGTGGTTTTTCAACACTAACACAAGTGCGAAAAGTGGTTTTTCAACACTAACACAAGTGCGAAAAGTGGTTTTTCAATACTAACACAAGTGCGAAAAGTGGTTTTTCCACACTAATACAAGTGCAAAAGTGGTTTCCTGCACCAACACAAGTGCGAAAAGTGGTTTTTCAACACTATCACAAGTGCAAAAAGTGTTTTTTCCACACTAATACAAGTGCAAAAGTGGTTTCCTGCACCAACACAAGTGCGAAAAGTGGTTTTTCAACACTAACACAAGTGCGAAAAGTGGTTTTTCAACACTAACACAAGTGCGACAAGTGGTTTTTCAACATTAACACAAGTGCGAAAAGTGGTTTTTTCCACACTAAGACAGGTGCAAAAGTGGTTTCCTGCACCAACACAAGTGCGAAAAGTGGTTTTTCAACACTAACACAAGTGCGAAAAGTGGTTTTTCAACACTATCACAAGTGCAAAAAGTGTTTTCTCCACACCAATACAAGTGCAAAAGTGGTTTCCTGCACCAACACAAGTGCGAAAAGTGGTTTTTCAATACTAACACAAGTGCGACAAGTGGTTTTTCAACATTAACACAAGTGCGAAAAGTGGTTTTTTCCACACTAAGACAGGTGCAAAAGTGGTTTCCTGCACCAACACAAGTGCGAAAAGTGGTTTTTCAACACTAACACAAGTGCGAAAAGTGGTTTTTCAACACTAACACAAGTGCAAAAACTGTTTTCTCCACACCAATACAAGTGCAAAAGTGGTTTCCTGCACCAACACAAGTGCGAAAAGTGGTTTTTAAACACTAACACAAGTGCGAAAAGTGGTTTTTCAACACTAACACAAGTGCGAAAAGTGGTTTTTCCACACTAATACAAGTGCAAAAGTGGTTTCCTGCACCAACACAAGTGCGAAAAGTGGTTTTTCAACACTAACACAAGTGCGAAAAGTGGTTTTTCAACACTATCACAAGTGCAAAAAGTGTTTTTTCCACACTAATACAAGTGCAAAAGTGGTTTCCTGCACCAACACAAGTGCGAAAAGTGGTTTTTCAACACTAACACAAGTGCGAAAAGTGGTTTTTCAACACTAACACAAGTGCGAAAAGTGGTTTTTTCCACACTAATACAAGTGCAAAAGTGGTTTCCTGCACAAACACAAGTGCGAAAAGTGGTTTTTCCACACTAATACAGGTGCAAAAGTGGTTTCCTGCACCAACACAAGTGCGAAAAGTGGTTTTTCAACACTAAAACAAGTGCGAAAAGTGGTTTTTCAACACTAACACAAGTGCGAAAAGTGGTTTTTCAACACTAACACAAGTGCGAATAGTGGTTTTTCCACACTAATACAAGTGCAAAAGTGGTTTCCTGCACCAACACAAGTGCAAAATGTGGTTTTTCAACACCAACACAAGTGCGAAAAGTGGTTTTTCAACACGAACACAAGTGCGAAAAGTGTTTTTACCACACTAATACAAGTGCAAAAGTGGTTTCCTGCACCAACACAAGTGCGAAAAGTGGTTTTTTCAACACTAACACAAGTGCGAAAAGTGGTTTTTCAACACTATCACAAGTGCAAAAAGTGTTTTTTCCACACTAATACAAGTGCAGAAGTGGTTTCCTGCACCAACACAAGTGCGAAAAGTGGTTTTTCAACACTAACACAAGTCCGAAAAGTGGTTTTTCAACACTAACACAAGTGCGAAAAGTGGTTTTTCAACACTAACACAAGTGCGAAAAGTGGTTTTTCCACATTAACACAAGTGCAAAAGTGGTTTCCTGCACCAACACAAGTGCGAAAAGTGGTTTTTCAACACTAACACAAGTGTGAAAAGTTGTTTTTCAACACTATCACAAGTGCAAAAAGTGTGTTTTCCACACTAATACAAGTGCAAAAGTGGTTTCCTGCACCAACACAAGTGCGAAAAATGGTTTTTCAACACTAACACAAGTGCGAAATGTGGTTTTTCAACACTAACACAAGCGCGAAAAGTGGTTTTTCAACACTAACACAAGTGCGAAAAGTGGTTTTTCAACACTATCACAAGTGCAAAAAGTGTTTTTTCCACACTAATACAAGTGCAAAAGTGGTTTCCTGCACCAACACAAGTGCGAAAAGTGGTTTTTCAACACTAACACAAGTGCGAAAAGTGGTTTTTCAACACTAACACAAGTGCGAAAAGTGTTTTTTCCACACTAATACAAGTGCGAAAAGTGGTTTTTCAACACTATCACAAGTGCAAAAAGTGTTTTTTCCACACTAATACAAGTGCAAAAGTGGTTTCCTGCACCAACACAAGTGCGAAAAGTGGTTTTTCAACACTAACACAAGTGCAAAAAGTGGTTTTTCAACACTAACACAAGTGCGAAAAGTGGTTTTTCAACACTAACACAAGTGCGAAAAGTGGTTTTTCCACACTAATACAAGTGCAAAAGTGGTTTCCTGCACCAACACAAGTGCGAAAAGTGGTTTTTCAACACTAACATAAGTGCGAAAAGTGGTTTTTCAACACTATCACAAGTGCAAAAAGTGTTTTTTCCACACTAATACAAGTGCAAAAGTGGTTTCCTGCACCAACACAAGTGCGAAAAGTGGTTTTTCAACACTAACACAAGTGCGAAAAGTGTTTTTTCAACACTAACACAAGTGCGAAAAGTGTTTTTTCCACACTAATACAAGTGCAAAAGTGGTTTCCTGCACCAACACAAGTGCGAAAAGTGGTTTTTCAACACTA
Source organism: Myxine glutinosa (assembly GCF_964187855.1). Lineage (NCBI taxonomy): Eukaryota > Metazoa > Chordata > Myxini > Myxiniformes > Myxinidae > Myxine > Myxine glutinosa. Next base: position 58,370 of record NW_027617151.1, read on the forward strand.
ACACAAGTGCGAAAAGTGGTTTTTCAACACTATCACAAGTGCAAAAAGTGTTTTTTACACACTAATACAAGTGCAAAAGTGGTTTCCTGCACCAACACAAGTGCGAAAAGTGGTTTTTCAACACTAACATAAGTGCGAAAAGTGGTTTTTCAACACTATCACAAGTGCAAAAAGTGTTTTTTCCACACTAATACAAGTGCAAAAGTGGTTTCCTGCACCAACACAAGTGCGAAAAGTGGTTTTTCAACACTAACACAAGTGCGAAAAGTGTTTTTTCAACACTAACACAAGTGCGAAAAGTGTTTTTTCCACACTAATACAAGTGCAGAAGTGGTTTCCTGCACCAACACAAGTGCGAAAAGTGGTTTTTCAACACTATCACAAGTGCAAAAAGTGTTTTTTCCACACTAATACAAGTGCAAAAGTGGTTTCCTGCACCAACACAAGTGCGAAAAGTGGTTTTTCAACACTAACACAAGTGCGAAAAGTGGTTTTTCAACACTAACACAAGTGCGAAAAGTGGTTTTTCCACACTAATACAAGTGCAAAAGTGGTTTCATGCACCAACACAAGTGCGAAAAGTGGTTTTTCCACACTAATACAAGTGCAAAAGTGGTTTCCTGCACCAACACAAGTGCGAAAAGTGGTTTTTCAACACTAACACAAGTGCGAAAAGTGGTTTTTCAACACTATCACAAGTGCAAAAAGTGTTTTTTCCACACTAATACAAGTGCAAAAGTGGTTTCCTGCACCAACACAAGTGCGAAAAGTGGTTTTTCAACACTAACACAAGTGCGAAAAGTGGTTTTTCAACACTAACACAAGTGCGAAAAGTGGTTTTTCCACACTAATACAAGTGCAAAAGTGGTTTCCTGCACCAACACAAGTGCGAAAAGTGGTTTTTCAACACTAACACAAGTGCGAAAAGTGGTTTTTCAACACTATCACAAGTGCAAAAAGTGTTTTTTCCACACTAATACAAGTGCAAAAGTGGTTTCCTGCACCAACACAAGTGCGAAAAGTGGTTTTTCAACACTAACACAAGTGCGAAAAGTGGTTTTTCAACACTAACACAAGTGCGAAAAGTGGTTTTTCCACACTAATACAAGTGCAAAAGTGGTTTCCTGCACCAACACAAGTGCGAAAAGTGGTTTTTCCACACTAATACAAGTGCAAAAGTGGTTTCCTGCACCAACACAAGTGCGAAAAGTGGTTTTTCAACACTAACACAAGTGCGAAAAGTGGTTTTTCAACACTAACACAAGTGCGAAAAGTGGTTTTTCCACACTAATACAAGTGCAAAAGTGGTTTCCTGCACCAACACAAGTGCGAAAAGTGGTTTTTCAACACTAACACAAGTGCGAAAAGTGGTTTTTTCCACACTAAGACAAGTGCAAAAGTGGTTTCCTCCACCAACACAAGTGCGAAAAGTGGTTTTTCAACACTAACACAAGTGCGAAAAGTGGTTTTTCCACACTAATACAAGTGCAAAAGTGGTTTCCTGCACCAACACAAGTGCGAAAAGTGGTTTTTCAACACTAACACAAGTGCGAAAAGTGGTTTTTCAACACTAACACAAGTGCAAAAAGTGTTTTTTCCACACTAATACAAGTGCAAAAGTGGTGTCCTGCACAAACACAAGTGCGAAAAGTGGTTTTTCAACACTAACACAAGTGCGAAAAGTGGTTTTTCAACACTAAGACAAGTGCGACAAGTGGTTTTTCAACATTAACACAAGTGCGAAAAGTGGTTTCCTGCACCAACACAAGTGCGAAAAGTGGTTTTTCAACACTAACACAAGTGCGAAAAGTGGTTTTTCAACACTATCACAAGTGCAAAAAGTGTTTTTTCCACACTAATACAAGTGCAGAAGTGGTTTCCTGCACCAACACAAGTGCGAAAAGTGGTTTTTCAACACTATCACAAGTGCAAAAAGTGTTTTTTCCACACTAATACAAGTGCAAAAGTGGTTTCCTGCACCAACACAAGTGCGAAAAGTGGTTTTTCAACACTAACACAAGTGCGAAAAGTGGTTTTTCAACACTAACACAAGTGCGAAAAGTGGTTTTTCCACACTAATACAAGTGCAAAAGTGGTTTCATGCACCAACACAAGTGCGAAAAGTGGTTTTTCCACACTAATACAAGTGCAAAAGTGGTTTCCTGCACCAACACAAGTGCGAAAAGTGGTTTTTCAACACTAACACAAGTGCGAAAAGTGGTTTTTCAACACTATCACAAGTGCAAAAAGTGTTTTTTCCACACTAATACAAGTGCAAAAGTGGTTTCCTGCACCAACACAAGTGCGAAAAGTGGTTTTTCAACACTAACACAAGTGCGAAAAGTGGTTTTTCAACACTAACACAAGTGCGAAAAGTGGTTTTTCCACACTAATACAAGTGCAAAAGTGGTTTCCTGCACCAACACAAGTGCGAAAAGTGGTTTTTCAACACTAACACAAGTGCGAAAAGTGGTTTTTCAACACTATCACAAGTGCAAAAAGTGTTTTTTCCACACTAATACAAGTGCAAAAGTGGTTTCCTGCACCAACACAAGTGCGAAAAGTGGTTTTTCAACACTAACACAAGTGCGAAAAGTGGTTTTTCAACACTAACACAAGTGCGAAAAGTGGTTTTTCCACACTAATACAAGTGCAAAAGTGGTTTCCTGCACCAACACAAGTGCGAAAAGTGGTTTTTCCACACTAATACAAGTGCAAAAGTGGTTTCCTGCACCAACACAAGTGCGAAAAGTGGTTTTTCAACACTAACACAAGTGCGAAAAGTGGTTTTTCAACACTAACACAAGTGCGAAAAGTGGTTTTTCCACACTAATACAAGTGCAAAAGTGGTTTCCTGCACCAACACAAGTGCGAAAAGTGGTTTTTCAACACTAACACAAGTGCGAAAAGTGGTTTTTCAACACTAACACAAGTGCGAAAAGTGGTTTTTCCACACTAATACAAGTGCAAAAGTGGTTTCCTGCACCAACACAAGTGCGAAAAGTGGTTTTTCAACACTAACACAAGTGCGAAAAGTGGTTTTTCAACACTATCACAAGTGCAAAAAGTGTTTTTTCCACACTAATACAAGTGCAAAAGTGGTTTCCTGCACCAACACAAGTGCGAAAAGTGGTTTTTCAACACTAACACAAGTGCGAAAATTGGTTTTTCAACACTAACACAAGTGCGAAAAGTGGTTTTTCCACACTAATACAAGTGCAAAAGTGGTTTCCTGCACCAACACAAGTGCGAAAAGTGGTTTTTCCACACTAATACAAGTGCAAAAGTGGTTTACTGCACCAACACAAGTGCGAAAAGTGGTTTTTCAACACTAACACAAGTGCGAAAAGTGGTTTTTCAACACTAACACAAGTGCGAAAAGTGGTTTTTCAACACTAACACAAGTGCGAATAGTGGTTTTTCCACACTAATACAAGTGCAAAAGTGGTTTCCTGCACCAACACAAGTGCAAAAAGTGGTTTTTCAACACTAACACAAGTGCGAAAAGTGGTTTTTCAACACTATCACAAGTGCCAAAAGTGTATTTTCCACACTAATACAAGTGCAAAAGTGGTTTCCTGCACCAACACAAGTGCGAAAAGTGGTTTTTCAACACGAACACAAGTGCGAAAAGTGTTTTTTCCACACTAATACAAGTGCAAAAGTGGTTTCCTGCACCAACACAAGTGCGAAAAGTGGTTTTTTCAACACTAACACAAGTGCGAAAAGTGGTTTTTCAACACTAACACAAGTGCAAAAAGTGTTTTTTCCACACTAATACAAGTGCAAAAGTGGTTTCCTGCACCAACACAAGTGCGAAAAGTGGTTTTTCAACACTAACACAAGTGCAAAAAGTGGTTTTTCAACACTAACACAAGTGCGAAAAGTGGTTTTTCAACACTAACACAAGTGCGAAAAGTGGTTTTTCCACACTAATACAAGTGCAAAAGTGGTTTCCTGCACCAACACAAGTGCGAAAAGTGGTTTTTCAACACTAACACAAGTGCAAAAAGTGGTTTTTCAACACTATCACAAGTGCAAAAAGTGATTTTTCCACACTAATACAAGTGCAAAAGTGGTTTCCTGCACCAACACAAGTGCGAAAAGTGGTTTTTCAACACTAACACAAGTGCGAAAAGTGTTTTTTCAACACTAACACAAGTGCGAAGTGTTTTTTCCACACTAATACAAGTGCAAAAGTGGTTTCCTGCACCAACACAAGTGCGAAAAGTGGTTTTTCAACACTAACACAAGTGCGAAAAGTGGTTTTTCAACACTATCACAAGTGCAAAAAGTGTTTTTTACACACTAATACAAGTGCAAAAGTGGTTTCCTGCACCAAAACAAGTGTGAAAAGTGGTTTTTCAACACTAACACAAGTGCGAAAAGTGGTTTTTCAACACTATCACAAGTGCAAAAAGTGTTTTTTCCACACTAATACAAGTGCAAAAGTGGTTTCCTGCACCAACACAAGTGCGAAAAGTGTTTTTTCCACACTAATACAAGTGCAAAAGTGGTTTCCTGCACCAACACAAGTGCGAAAAGTGGTTTTTCAACACTAACACAAGTGCGAAAAGTGGTTTTTCAACACTAACACAAGTGCGAAAAGTGGTTTTTCAATACTAACACAAGTGCGAAAAGTGGTTTTTCCACACTAATACAAGTGCAAAAGTGGTTTCCTGCACCAACACAAGTGCGAAAAGTGGTTTTTCAACACTATCACAAGTGCAAAAAGTGTTTTTTCCACACTAATACAAGTGCAAAAGTGGTTTCCTGCACCAACACAAGTGCGAAAAGTGGTTTTTCAACACTAACACAAGTGCGAAAAGTGGTTTTTCAACACTAACACAAGTGCGACAAGTGGTTTTTCAACATTAACACAAGTGCGAAAAGTGGTTTTTTCCACACTAAGACAGGTGCAAAAGTGGTTTCCTGCACCAACACAAGTGCGAAAAGTGGTTTTTCAACACTAACACAAGTGCGAAAAGTGGTTTTTCAACACTATCACAAGTGCAAAAAGTGTTTTCTCCACACCAATACAAGTGCAAAAGTGGTTTCCTGCACCAACACAAGTGCGAAAAGTGGTTTTTCAATACTAACACAAGTGCGACAAGTGGTTTTTCAACATTAACACAAGTGCGAAAAGTGGTTTTTTCCACACTAAGACAGGTGCAAAAGTGGTTTCCTGCACCAACACAAGTGCGAAAAGTGGTTTTTCAACACTAACACAAGTGCGAAAAGTGGTTTTTCAACACTAACACAAGTGCAAAAACTGTTTTCTCCACACCAATACAAGTGCAAAAGTGGTTTCCTGCACCAACACAAGTGCGAAAAGTGGTTTTTAAACACTAACACAAGTGCGAAAAGTGGTTTTTCAACACTAACACAAGTGCGAAAAGTGGTTTTTCCACACTAATACAAGTGCAAAAGTGGTTTCCTGCACCAACACAAGTGCGAAAAGTGGTTTTTCAACACTAACACAAGTGCGAAAAGTGGTTTTTCAACACTATCACAAGTGCAAAAAGTGTTTTTTCCACACTAATACAAGTGCAAAAGTGGTTTCCTGCACCAACACAAGTGCGAAAAGTGGTTTTTCAACACTAACACAAGTGCGAAAAGTGGTTTTTCAACACTAACACAAGTGCGAAAAGTGGTTTTTTCCACACTAATACAAGTGCAAAAGTGGTTTCCTGCACAAACACAAGTGCGAAAAGTGGTTTTTCCACACTAATACAGGTGCAAAAGTGGTTTCCTGCACCAACACAAGTGCGAAAAGTGGTTTTTCAACACTAAAACAAGTGCGAAAAGTGGTTTTTCAACACTAACACAAGTGCGAAAAGTGGTTTTTCAACACTAACACAAGTGCGAATAGTGGTTTTTCCACACTAATACAAGTGCAAAAGTGGTTTCCTGCACCAACACAAGTGCAAAATGTGGTTTTTCAACACCAACACAAGTGCGAAAAGTGGTTTTTCAACACGAACACAAGTGCGAAAAGTGTTTTTACCACACTAATACAAGTGCAAAAGTGGTTTCCTGCACCAACACAAGTGCGAAAAGTGGTTTTTTCAACACTAACACAAGTGCGAAAAGTGGTTTTTCAACACTATCACAAGTGCAAAAAGTGTTTTTTCCACACTAATACAAGTGCAGAAGTGGTTTCCTGCACCAACACAAGTGCGAAAAGTGGTTTTTCAACACTAACACAAGTCCGAAAAGTGGTTTTTCAACACTAACACAAGTGCGAAAAGTGGTTTTTCAACACTAACACAAGTGCGAAAAGTGGTTTTTCCACATTAACACAAGTGCAAAAGTGGTTTCCTGCACCAACACAAGTGCGAAAAGTGGTTTTTCAACACTAACACAAGTGTGAAAAGTTGTTTTTCAACACTATCACAAGTGCAAAAAGTGTGTTTTCCACACTAATACAAGTGCAAAAGTGGTTTCCTGCACCAACACAAGTGCGAAAAATGGTTTTTCAACACTAACACAAGTGCGAAATGTGGTTTTTCAACACTAACACAAGCGCGAAAAGTGGTTTTTCAACACTAACACAAGTGCGAAAAGTGGTTTTTCAACACTATCACAAGTGCAAAAAGTGTTTTTTCCACACTAATACAAGTGCAAAAGTGGTTTCCTGCACCAACACAAGTGCGAAAAGTGGTTTTTCAACACTAACACAAGTGCGAAAAGTGGTTTTTCAACACTAACACAAGTGCGAAAAGTGTTTTTTCCACACTAATACAAGTGCGAAAAGTGGTTTTTCAACACTATCACAAGTGCAAAAAGTGTTTTTTCCACACTAATACAAGTGCAAAAGTGGTTTCCTGCACCAACACAAGTGCGAAAAGTGGTTTTTCAACACTAACACAAGTGCAAAAAGTGGTTTTTCAACACTAACACAAGTGCGAAAAGTGGTTTTTCAACACTAACACAAGTGCGAAAAGTGGTTTTTCCACACTAATACAAGTGCAAAAGTGGTTTCCTGCACCAACACAAGTGCGAAAAGTGGTTTTTCAACACTAACATAAGTGCGAAAAGTGGTTTTTCAACACTATCACAAGTGCAAAAAGTGTTTTTTCCACACTAATACAAGTGCAAAAGTGGTTTCCTGCACCAACACAAGTGCGAAAAGTGGTTTTTCAACACTAACACAAGTGCGAAAAGTGTTTTTTCAACACTAACACAAGTGCGAAAAGTGTTTTTTCCACACTAATACAAGTGCAAAAGTGGTTTCCTGCACCAACACAAGTGCGAAAAGTGGTTTTTCAACACTAACACAAGTGCGAAAAGTGGTTTTTCAACACTATCACAAGTGCAAAAAGTGTTTTTTACACACTAATACAAGTGCAAAAGTGGTTTCCTGCACCAACACAAGTGCGAAAAGTGGTTTTTCAACACTAACATAAGTGCGAAAAGTGGTTTTTCAACACTATCACAAGTGCAAAAAGTGTTTTTCCACACTAATACAAGTGCAAAAGTGGTTTCCTGCACCAACACAAGTGCGAAAAGTGGTTTTTCAACACTAACACAAGTGCGAAAAGTGTTTTTTCAACACTAACACAAGTGCGAAAAGTGTTTTTTCCACACTAATACAAGTGCAGAAGTGGTTTCCTGCACCAACACAAGTGCGAAAAGTGGTTTTTCAACACTATCACAAGTGCAAAAAGTGTTTTTTCCACACTAATACAAGTGCAAAAGTGGTTTCCTGCACCAACACAAGTGCGAAAAGTGGTTTTTCAACACTAACACAAGTGCGAAAAGTGGTTTTTCAACACTAACACAAGTGCGAAAAGTGGTTTTTCCACACTAATACAAGTGCAAAAGTGGTTTCATGCACCAACACAAGTGCGAAAAGTGGTTTTTCCACACTAATACAAGTGCAAAAGTGGTTTCCTGCACCAACACAAGTGCGAAAAGTGGTTTTTCAACACTAACACAAGTGCGAAAAGTGGTTTTTCAACACTATCACAAGTGCAAAAAGTGTTTTTTCCACACTAATACAAGTGCAAAAGTGGTTTCCTGCACCAACACAAGTGCGAAAAGTGGTTTTTCAACACTAACACAAGTGCGAAAAGTGGTTTTTCAACACTAACACAAGTGCGAAAAGTGGTTTTTCCACACTAATACAAGTGCAAAAGTGGTTTCCTGCACCAACACAAGTGCGAAAAGTGGTTTTTCAACACTAACACAAGTGCGAAAAGTGGTTTTTCAACACTATCACAAGTGCAAAAAGTGTTTTTTCCACACTAATACAAGTGCAAAAGTGGTTTCCTGCACCAACACAAGTGCGAAAAGTGGTTTTTCAACACTAACACAAGTGCGAAAAGTGGTTTTTCAACACTAACACAAGTGCGAAAAGTGGTTTTTCCACACTAATACAAGTGCAAAAGTGGTTTCCTGCACCAACACAAGTGCGAAAAGTGGTTTTTCCACACTAATACAAGTGCAAAAGTGGTTTCCTGCACCAACACAAGTGCGAAAAGTGGTTTTTCAACACTAACACAAGTGCGAAAAGTGGTTTTTCAACACTAACACAAGTGCGAAAAGTGGTTTTTCCACACTAATACAAGTGCAAAAGTGGTTTCCTGCACCAACACAAGTGCGAAAAGTGGTTTTTCAACACTAACACAAGTGCGAAAAGTGGTTTTTCAACACTAACACAAGTGCGAAAAGTGGTTTTTCCACACTAATACAAGTGCAAAAGTGGTTTCCTGCACCAACACAAGTGCGAAAAGTGGTTTTTCAACACTAACACAAGTGCGAAAAGTGGTTTTTCAACACTATCACAAGTGCAAAAAGTGTTTTTTCCACACTAATACAAGTGCAAAAGTGGTTTCCTGCACCAACACAAGTGCGAAAAGTGGTTTTTCAACACTAACACAAGTGCGAAAATTGGTTTTTCAACACTAACACAAGTGCGAAAAGTGGTTTTTCCACACTAATACAAGTGCAAAAGTGGTTTCCTGCACCAACACAAGTGCGAAAAGTGGTTTTTCCACACTAATACAAGTGCAAAAGTGGTTTACTGCACCAACACAAGTGCGAAAAGTGGTTTTTCAACACTAACACAAGTGCGAAAAGTGGTTTTTCAACACTAACACAAGTGCGAAAAGTGGTTTTTCAACACTAACACAAGTGCGAATAGTGGTTTTTCCACACTAATACAAGTGCAAAAGTGGTTTCCTGCACCAACACAAGTGCAAAAAGTGGTTTTTCAACACTAACACAAGTGCGAAAAGTGGTTTTTCAACACTATCACAAGTGCCAAAAGTGTATTTTCCACACTAATACAAGTGCAAAAGTGGTTTCCTGCACCAACACAAGTGCGAAAAGTGGTTTTTCAACACGAACACAAGTGCGAAAAGTGTTTTTTCCACACTAATACAAGTGCAAAAGTGGTTTCCTGCACCAACACAAGTGCGAAAAGTGGTTTTTTCAACACTAACACAAGTGCGAAAAGTGGTTTTTCAACACTAACACAAGTGCAAAAAGTGTTTTTTCCACACTAATACAAGTGCAAAAGTGGTTTCCTGCACCAACACAAGTGCGAAAAGTGGTTTTTCAACACTAACACAAGTGCAAAAAGTGGTTTTTCAACACTAACACAAGTGCGAAAAGTGGTTTTTCAACACTAACACAAGTGCGAAAAGTGGTTTTTCCACACTAATACAAGTGCAAAAGTGGTTTCCTGCACCAACACAAGTGCGAAAAGTGGTTTTTCAACACTAACACAAGTGCAAAAAGTGGTTTTTCAACACTATCACAAGTGCAAAAAGTGATTTTTCCACACTAATACAAGTGCAAAAGTGGTTTCCTGCACCAACACAAGTGCGAAAAGTGGTTTTTCAACACTAACACAAGTGCGAAAAGTGTTTTTTCAACACTAACACAAGTGCGAAAAGTGTTTTTTCCACACTAATACAAGTGCAAAAGTGGTTTCCTGCACCAACACAAGTGCGAAAAGTGGTTTTTCAACACTAACACAAGTGCGAAAAGTGGTTTTTCAACACTATCACAAGTGCAAAAAGTGTTTTTTACACACTAATACAAGTGCAAAAGTGGTTTCCTGCACCAAAACAAGTGTGAAAAGTGGTTTTTCAACACTAACACAAGTGCGAAAAGTGGTTTTTCAACACTATCACAAGTGCAAAAAGTGTTTTTTCCACACTAATACAAGTGCAAAAGTGGTTTCCTGCACCAACACAAGTGCGAAAAGTGTTTTTTCCACACTAATACAAGTGCAAAAGTGGTTTCCTGCACCAACACAAGTGCGAAAAGTGGTTTTTCAACACTAACACAAGTGCGAAAAGTGGTTTTTCAACACTAACACAAGTGCGAAAGTGGTTTTTCAATACTAACACAAGTGCGAAAAGTGGTTTTTCCACACTAATACAAGTGCAAAAGTGGTTTCCTGCACCAACACAAGTGCGAAAAGTGGTTTTTCAACACTATCACAAGTGCAAAAAGTGTTTTTTCCACACTAATACAAGTGCAAAAGTGGTTTCCTGCACCAACACAAGTGCGAAAAGTGGTTTTTCAACACTAACACAAGTGCGAAAAGTGGTTTTTCAACACTAACACAAGTGCGACAAGTGGTTTTTCAACATTAACACAAGTGCGAAAAGTGGTTTTTTCCACACTAAGACAGGTGCAAAAGTGGTTTCCTGCACCAACACAAGTGCGAAAAGTGGTTTTTCAACACTAACACAAGTGCGAAAAGTGGTTTTTCAACACTATCACAAGTGCAAAAAGTGTTTTCTCCACACCAATACAAGTGCAAAAGTGGTTTCCTGCACCAACACAAGTGCGAAAAGTGGTTTTTCAATACTAACACAAGTGCGACAAGTGGTTTTTCAACATTAACACAAGTGCGAAAAGTGGTTTTTTCCACACTAAGACAGGTGCAAAAGTGGTTTCCTGCACCAACACAAGTGCGAAAAGTGGTTTTTCAACACTAACACAAGTGCGAAAAGTGGTTTTTCAACACTAACACAAGTGCAAAAACTGTTTTCTCCACACCAATACAAGTGCAAAAGTGGTTTCCTGCACCAACACAAGTGCGAAAAGTGGTTTTTAAACACTAACACAAGTGCGAAAAGTGGTTTTTCAACACTAACACAAGTGCGAAAAGTGGTTTTTCCACACTAATACAAGTGCAAAAGTGGTTTCCTGCACCAACACAAGTGCGAAAAGTGGTTTTTCAACACTAACACAAGTGCGAAAAGTGGTTTTTCAACACTATCACAAGTGCAAAAAGTGTTTTTTCCACACTAATACAAGTGCAAAAGTGGTTTCCTGCACCAACACAAGTGCGAAAAGTGGTTTTTCAACACTAACACAAGTGCGAAAAGTGGTTTTTCAACACTAACACAAGTGCGAAAAGTGGTTTTTTCCACACTAATACAAGTGCAAAAGTGGTTTCCTGCACAAACACAAGTGCGAAAAGTGGTTTTTCCACACTAATACAGGTGCAAAAGTGGTTTCCTGCACCAACACAAGTGCGAAAAGTGGTTTTTCAACACTAAAACAAGTGCGAAAAGTGGTTTTTCAACACTAACACAAGTGCGAAAAGTGGTTTTTCAACACTAACACAAGTGCGAATAGTGGTTTTTCCACACTAATACAAGTGCAAAAGTGGTTTCCTGCACCAACACAAGTGCAAAATGTGGTTTTTCAACACCAACACAAGTGCGAAAAGTGGTTTTTCAACACGAACACAAGTGCGAAAAGTGTTTTTACCACACTAATACAAGTGCAAAAGTGGTTTCCTGCACCAACACAAGTGCGAAAAGTGGTTTTTTCAACACTAACACAAGTGCGAAAAGTGGTTTTTCAACACTATCACAAGTGCAAAAAGTGTTTTTTCCACACTAATACAAGTGCAGAAGTGGTTTCCTGCACCAACACAAGTGCGAAAAGTGGTTTTTCAACACTAACACAAGTCCGAAAAGTGGTTTTTCAACACTAACACAAGTGCGAAAAGTGGTTTTTCAACACTAACACAAGTGCGAAAAGTGGTTTTTCCACATTAATACAAGTGCAAAAGTGGTTTCCTGCACCAACACAAGTGCGAAAAGTGGTTTTTCAACACTAACACAAGTGTGAAAAGTTGTTTTTCAACACTATCACAAGTGCAAAAAGTGTGTTTTCCACACTAATACAAGTGCAAAAGTGGTTTCCTGCACCAACACAAGTGCGAAAAATGGTTTTTCAACACTAACACAAGTGCGAAATGTGGTTTTTCAACACTAACACAAGCGCGAAAAGTGGTTTTTCAACACTAACACAAGTGCGAAAAGTGGTTTTTCAACACTATCACAAGTGCAAAAAGTGTTTTTTCCACACTAATACAAGTGCAAAAGTGGTTTCCTGCACCAACACAAGTGCGAAAAGTGGTTTTTCAACACTAACACAAGTGCGAAAAGTGGTTTTTCAACACTAACACAAGTGCGAAAAGTGTTTTTTCCACACTAATACAAGTGCGAAAAGTGGTTTTTCAACACTATCACAAGTGCAAAAAGTGTTTTTTCCACACTAATACAAGTGCAAAAGTGGTTTCCTGCACCAACACAAGTGCGAAAAGTGGTTTTTCAACACTAACACAAGTGCAAAAAGTGGTTTTTCAACACTAACACAAGTGCGAAAAGTGGTTTTTCAACACTAACACAAGTGCGAAAAGTGGTTTTTCCACACTAATACAAGTGCAAAAGTGGTTTCCTGCACCAACACAAGTGCGAAAAGTGGTTTTTCAACACTAACATAAGTGCGAAAAGTGGTTTTTCAACACTATCACAAGTGCAAAAAGTGTTTTTTCCACACTAATACAAGTGCAAAAGTGGTTTCCTGCACCAACACAAGTGCGAAAAGTGGTTTTTCAACACTAACACAAGTGCGAAAAGTGTTTTTTCAACACTAACACAAGTGCGAAAAGTGTTTTTTCCACACTAATACAAGTGCAAAAGTGGTTTCCTGCACCAACACAAGTGCGAAAAGTGGTTTTTCAACACTAACACAAGTGCGAAAAGTGGTTTTTCAACACTATCACAAGTGCAAAAAGTGTTTTTTACACACTAATACAAGTGCAAAAGTGGTTTCCTGCACCAAAACAAGTGTGAAAAGTGGTTTTTCAACACTAACACAAGTGCGAAAAGTGGTTTTTCAACACTATCACAAGTGCAAAAAGTGTTTTTTCCAAACTAATACAAGTGCAAAAGTGGTTTCCTGCACCAACACAAGTGCGAAAAGTGTTTTTTCCACACTAATACAAGTGCAAAAGTGGTTTCCTGCACCAACACAAGTGCGAAAAGTGGTTTTTCAACACTAACACAAGTGCGAAAAGTGGTTTTTCAACACTAACACAAGTGCGAAAAGTGGTTTTTCCACACTAATACAAGTGCAAAAGTGGTTTCCTGCACCAACACAAGTGCGAAAAGTGGTTTTTCAACACTAACACAAGTGCGAAAAGTGGTTTTTCAACACTAACACAAGTGCGAAAAGTGGTTTTTCCACACTAATACAAGTACAAAAGTGGTTTCCTGCACCAACACAAGTGCAAAAAGTGGTTTTTCAACACTAACTCAAGTGCGAAAAGTGGTTTTTCAACACTATCACAAGTGCAAAAAGTGTTTTTTCCACACTAATACAAGTGCAAAAGTGGTTTCCTGCACCAACACAAGTGCGAAAAGTGGTTTTTCAACACTAACACAAGTGCGAAAAGTGGTTTTTCAACACTAACACAAGTGCGACAAGTGGTTTTTCAACATTAACACAAGTGCGAAAAGTGGTTTTTTCCACACTAAGACAAGTGCAAAAGTGGTTTCCTGCACCAACACAAGTGCGAAAAGTGGTTTTTCAACACTAACACAAGTGCGGAAAGTGGTTTTTCAACAATATCGCAAGTGCAAAAAGTGGTTTTTCCACACTAATACAAGTGTAAAAGTGGTTTCCTGCACCAACACAAGTGCAAAAAGTGGTTTTTCAACACTAACACAAGTGCGAAAAGTGGTTTTTCAACACTATCACAAGTGCAAAAAGTGTTTTTTCCACACTAATACAAGTGCAAAAGTGGTTTCCTGCACCAACACAAGTGCGAAAAGTGGTTTTTCAACACTAACACAAGTGCGAAAAGTGGTTTTTCAACACTAACACAAGTGCGACAAGTGGTTTTTCAACATTAACACAAGTGCGAAAAGTGGTTTTTTCCACACTAAGACAGGTGCAAAAGTGGTTTCCTGCACCAACACAAGTGCGAAAAGTGGTTTTTCAACACTAACACAAGTGCGAAAAGTGGTTTTTCAACACTATCACAAGTGCAAAAAGTGTTTTCTCCACACCAATACAAGTGCAAAAGTGGTTTCCTGCACCAACACAAGTGCGAAAAGTGGTTTTTCAACACTAACACAAGTGCGACAAGTGGTTTTTCAACATTAACACAAGTGCGAAAAGTGGTTTTTTCCACACTAAGACAGGTGCAAAAGTGGTTTCCTGCACCAACACAAGTGCGAAAAGTGGTTTTTCAACACTAACACAAGTGCGAAAAGTGGTTTTTCAACACTAACACAAGTGCAAAAAGTGTTTTCTCCACACCAATACAAGTGCAAAAGTGGTTTCCTGCACCAACACAAGTGCGAAAAGTGGTTTTTAAACACTAACACAAGTGCGAAAAGTGGTTTTTCAACACTAACACAAGTGCGAAAAGTGGTTTTTCCACACTAATACAAGTGCAAAAGTGGTTTCCTGCACCAACACAAGTGCGAAAAGTGGTTTTTCAACACTAACACAAGTGCGAAAAGTGGTTTTTCAACACTATCACAAGTGCAAAAAGTGTTTTTTCCACACTAATACAAGTGCAAAAGTGGTTTCCTGCACCAACACAAGTGCGAAAAGTGGTTTTTCAACACTAACACAAGTGCGAAAAGTGGTTTTTCAACACTAACACAAGTGCGAAAAGTGGTTTTTCCACACTAATACAAGTGCAAAAGTGGTTTCCTGCACCAACACAAGTGCGAAAAGTGGTTTTTCCACACTAATACAGGTGCAAAAGTGGTTTCCTGCACCAACACAAGTGCGAAAAGTGGTTTTTCAACACTAAAACAAGTGCAAAAAGTGGTTTTTCAACACTAACACAAGTGCGAAAAGTGGTTTTTCAACACTAACACAAGTGCGAATAGTGGTTTTTCCACACTAATACAAGTGCAAAAGTGGTTTCCTGCACCAACACAAGTGCAAAATGTGGTTTTTCAACACCAACACAAGTGCGAAAAGTGGTTTTTCAACACGAACACAAGTGCGAAAAGTGTTTTTACCACACTAATACAAGTGCAAAAGTGGTTTCCTGCACCAACACAAGTGCGAAAAGTGTTTTTTTCAACACTAACACAAGTGCGAAAAGTGGTTTTTCAACACTATCACAAGTGCAAAAAGTGTTTTTTCCACACTAATACAAGTGCAGAAGTGGTTTCCTGCACCAACACAAGTGCGAAAAGTGGTTTTTCAACACTAACACAAGTCCGAAAAGTGGTTTTTCAACACTAACACAAGTGCGAAAAGTGGTTTTTCAACACTAACACAAGTGCGAAAAGTGGTTTTTCCACATTAATACAAGTGCAAAAGTGGTTTCCTGCACCAACACAAGTGCGAAAAGTGGTTTTTCAACACTAACACAAGTGTGAAAAGTTGTTTTTCAACACTATCACAAGTGCAAAAAGTGTGTTTTCCACACTAATACAAGTGCAAAAGTGGTTTCCTGCACCAACACAAGTGCGAAAAATGGTTTTTCAACACTAACACAAGTGCGAAATGTGGTTTTTCAACACTAACACAAGCGCGAAAAGTGGTTTTTCAACACTAACACAAGTGCGAAAAGTGGTTTTTCAACACTATCACAAGTGCAAAAAGTGTTTTTTCCACACTAATACAAGTGCAAAAGTGGTTTCCTGCACCAACACAAGTGCGAAAAGTGGTTTTTCAACACTAACACAAGTGCGAAAAGTGGTTTTTCAACACTAACACAAGTGCGAAAAGTGTTTTTTCCACACTAATACAAGTGCGAAAAGTGGTTTTTCAACACTATCACAAGTGCAAAAAGTGTTTTTTCCACACTAATACAAGTGCAAAAGTGGTTTCCTGCACCAACACAAGTGCGAAAAGTGGTTTTTCAACACTAACACAAGTGCAAAAAGTGGTTTTTCAACACTAACACAAGTGCGAAAAGTGGTTTTTCAACACTAACACAAGTGCGAAAGTGGTTTTTCCACACTAATACAAGTGCAAAAGTGGTTTCCTGCACCAACACAAGTGCGAAAAGTGGTTTTTCAACACTAACACAAGTGCGAAAAGTGGTTTTTCAACACTATCACAAGTGCAAAAAGTGTTTTTTCCACACTAATACAAGTGCAAAAGTGGTTTCCTGCACCAACACAAGTGCGAAAAGTGGTTTTTCAACACTAACACAAGTGCGAAAAGTGTTTTTTCCACACTAATACAAGTGCAAAAGTGGTTTCCTGCACCAACACAAGTGCGAAAAGTGGTTTTTCAACACTAACACAAGTGCGAAAAGTGGTTTTTCAACACTATCACAAGTGCAAAAAGTGTTTTTTACACACTAATACAAGTGCAAAAGTGGTTTCCTGCACCAAAACAAGTGTGAAAAGTGGTTTTTCAACACTAACACAAGTGCGAAAAGTGGTTTTTCAACACTATCACAAGTGCAAAAAGTGTTTTTTCCAAACTAATACAAGTGCAAAAGTGGTTTCCTGCACCAACACAAGTGCGAAAAGTGTTTTTTCCACACTAATACAAGTGCAAAAGTGGTTTCCTGCACCAACACAAGTGCGAAAAGTGGTTTTTCAACACTAACACAAGTGCGAAAAGTGGTTTTTCAACACTAACACAAGTGCGAAAAGTGGTTTTTCAACACTAACACAAGTGGGAAAAGTGGTTTTTCCACACTAATACAATTGCAAAAGTGGTTTCCTGCACCAACACAAGTGCGAAAAGTGGTTTTTCAACACTAACACAAGTGCGAAAAGTGGTTTTTCAACACTAACACAAGTGCGAAAAGTGGTTTTTCCACACTAATACAAGTACAAAAGTGGTTTCCTGCACCAACACAAGTGCAAAAAGTGGTTTTTCAACACTAACACAATTGCGAAAAGTGGTTTTTCAACACTATCACAAGTGCAAAAAGTGTTTTTTCCACACTAATACAAGTGCAAAAGTGGTTTCCTGCACCAACACAAGTGCGAAAAGTGGTTTTTCAACACTAACACAAGTGCGACAAGTGGTTTTTCAACATTAACACAAGTGCGAAAAGTGGTTTTTTCCACACTAAGACAATTGCAAAAGTGGTTTCCTGCACCAACACAAGTGCGAAAAGTGGTTTTTCAACACTAACACAAGTGCGAAAAGTGGTTTTTCAACAATATCACAAGTGCAAAAAGTGGTTTTTCCACACTAATACAAGTGCAAAAGTGGTTTCCTGCACCAACACAAGTGCAAAAAGTGGTTTTTCAACACTAACACAAGTGCGAAAAGTGGTTTTTCAACACTATCACAAGTGCAAAAAGTGTTTTTTCCACACTAATACAAGTGCAAAAGTGGTTTCCTGCACCAACACAAGTGCGAAAAGTGGTTTTTCAACACTAACACAAGTGCGAAAAGTGGTTTTTCAACACTAACACAAGTGCGACAAGTGGTTTTTCAACACTAACACAAGTGCGAAAAGTGGTTTTTCCACATTAATACAAGTGCAAAAGTGGTTTCCTGCACCAACACAAGTGCGAAAAGTGGTTTTTCAACACTAACACAAGTGTGAAAAGTTGTTTTTCAACACTATCACAAGTGCAAAAAGTGTTTTTTCCACACTAATACAAGTGCAAAAGTGGTTTCCTGCACCAACACAAGTGCGAAAAATGGTTTTTCAACACTAACACAAGTGCGAAAAGTGTTTTTTCAACACTAACACAAGCGCGAAAAGTGGTTTTTCAACACTAACACAAGTGCGAAAAGTGGTTTTTCAACACTATCACAAGTGCAAAAAGTGTTTTTTCCACACTAATACAAGTGCAAAAGTGGTTTCCTGCACCAACACAAGTGCGAAAAGTGGTTTTTCAACACTAACACAAGTGCGAAAAGTGGTTTTTCAACACTAACACAAGTGCGAAAAGTGTTTTTTCCACACTAATGCAAGTGCGAAAAGTGGTTTTTCAACACTATCACAAGTGCAAAAAGTGTTTTTTCCACACTAATACAAGTGCAAAAGTGGTTTCCTGCACCAACACAAGTGCGAAAAGTGGTTTTTCAACACTAACACAAGTGCAAAAAGTGGTTTTTCAACACTAACACAAGTGCGAAAAGTGGTTTTTCAACACTAACACAAGTGCGAAAAGTGGTTTTTCCACACTAATACAAGTGCAAAAGTGGTTTCCTGCACCAACACAAGTGCGAAAAGTGGTTTTTCAACACTAACACAAGTGCGAAAAGTGGTTTTTCAACACTATCACAAGTGCAAAAAGTGTTTTTTCCACACTAATACAAGTGCAAAAGTGGTTTCCTGCACCAACACAAGTGCGAAAAGTGGTTTTTCAACACTAACACAAGTGCGAAAACTGTTTTTTCAACACTAACACAAGTGCGAAAAGTGTTTTTTCCACACTAATACAAGTGCAAAAGTGGTTTCCTGCACCAACACAAGTGCGAAAAGTGGTTTTTCAACACTAACACAAGTGCGAAAAGTGGTTTTTCAACACTATCACAAGTGCAAAAAGTGTTTTTTACACACTAATACAAGTGCAAAAGTGGTTTCCTGCACCAAAACAAGTGTGAAAAGTGGTTTTTCAACACTAACACAAGTGCGAAAAGTGGTTTTTCAACACTATCACAAGTGCAAAAAGTGTTTTTTCCAAACTAATACAAGTGCAAAAGTGGTTTCCTGCACCAACACAAGTGCGAAAAGTGTTTTTTCCACACTAATACAAGTGCAAAAGTGGTTTCCTGCACCAACACAAATGCGAAAAGTGGTTTTTCAACACTAACACAAGTGCGAAAAGTGGTTTTTCAACACTAACACAAGTGCGAAAAGTGGTTTTTCAACACTATCACAAGTGCAAAAAGTGTTTTTTACACACTAATACAAGTGCAAAAGTGGTTTCCTGCACCAAAACAAGTGTGAAAAGTGGTTTTTCAACACTAACACAAGTGCGAAAAGTGGTTTTTCAACACTATCACAAGTGCAAAAAGTGTTTTTTCCACACTAATACAAGTGCAAAAGTGGTTTCCTGCACCAACACAAGTGCGAAAAGTGTTTTTTCCACACTAATACAAGTGCAAAAGTGGTTTCCTGCACCAACACAAGTGCGAAAAGTGGTTTTTCAACACTAACACAAGTGCGAAAAGTGGTTTTTCAACACTAACACAAGTGCGAAAAGTGGTTTTTCAACACTAACACAAGTGCGAAAAGTGGTTTTTCCACACTAATACAAGTGCAAAAGTGGTTTCCTGCACCAACACAAGTGCGAAAAGTGGTTTTTCAACACTATCACAAGTGCAAAAAGTGTTTTTTCCACACTAATACAAGTGCAAAAGTGGTTTCCTGCACCAACACAAGTGCGAAAATTGTTTTTTCCACACTAATACAAGTGCAAAAGTGGTTTCCTGCACCAACACAAGTGCGAAAAGTGGTTTTTCCACACTAATACAGGTGCAAAAGTGGTTTCCTGCACCAACACAAGTGCGAAAAGTGGTTTTTCAACACTAAAACAAGTGCGAAAAGTGGTTTTTCAACACTAACACAAGTGCGAAAAGTGGTTTTTCAACACTAACACAATTGCGAATAGTGGTTTTTCCACACTAATACAAGTGCAAAAGTGGTTTCCTGCACCAACACAAGTGCAAAATGTGGTTTTTCAACACTAACACAAGTGCGAAAAGTGGTTTTTCAACACTATCACAAGTGCAAAAAGTGTATTTTCCACACTAATACAAGTGCAAAAGTGGTTTCCTGCACCAACACAAGTGCGAAAAGTGGTTTTTCAACACGAACACAAGTGCGAAAAGTGTTTTTTCCACACTAATACAAGTGCAAAAGTGGTTTCCTGCACCAACACAAGTGCGAAAAGTGGTTTTTTCAACACTAACACAAGTGCGAAAAGTGGTTTTTCAACACTATCACAAGTGCAAAAAGTGTTTTTTCCACACTAATACAAGTGCAGAAGTGGTTTCCTGCACCAACACAAGTGTGAAAAGTGGTTTTTCAACACTAACACAAGTCCGAAAAGTGGTTTTTCAACACTAACACAAGTGCGAAAAGTGGTTTTTCAACACTAACACAAGTGCGAAAAGTGGTTTTTCCACATTAATACAAGTGCAAAAGTGGTTTCCTGCACCAACACAAGTGCGAAAATTGGTTTTTCAACACTAACACAAGTGTGAAAAGTGGTTTTTCAACATTATCACAAGTGCGAAAAGTGTTTTTTCCACACTAATACAAGTGCAAAAGTGGTTTCCTGCACCAACACAAGTGCGAAAAGTGGTTTTTCAACACTAACACAAGTGCGAAAAGTGGTTTTTCAACACTATCACAAGTGCAAAAAGTGGTTTTTCCACACTAATACAAGTGCAAAAGTGGTTTCCTGCACCAACACAAGTGCGAAAAGTGGTTTTTCAACACTAACACAAGCGCGAAAAGTGGTTTTTCAACACTAACACAAGTGCGAAAAGTGGTTTTTCAACACTATCACAAGTGCAAAAAGTGTTTTTTCCACACTAATACAAGTGCAAAAGTGGTTTCCTGCACCAACACAAGTGCGAAAAGTGGTTTTTCAACACTAACACAAGTGCGAAAAGTGGTTTTTCAACACTAACACAAGTGCGAAAAGTGTTTTTTCCACACTAATACAAGTGCGAAAAGTGGTTTTTCAACACTATCACAAGTGCAAATAGTGTTTTTTCCACACTAATACAAGTGCAAAAGTGGTTTCCTGCACCAACACAAGTGCGAAAAGTGGTTTTTCAACACTAACACAAGTGCAAAAAGTGGTTTTTCAACACTAACACAAGTGCGAAAAGTGGTTTTTCAACACTAACACAAGTGCGAAAAGTGGTTTTTCCACACTAATACAAGTGCAAAAGTGGTTTCCTGCACCAACACAAGTGCGAAAAGTGGTTTTTCAACACTAACACAAGTGCGAAAAGTGGCTTTTCAACACTATCACAAGTGCAAAAGTGTTTTTTCCACACTAATACAAGTGCAAAAGTGGTTTCCTGCACCAACACAAGTGCGAAATGTGGTTTTTCAACACTAACACAAGTGCAAAAAGTGTTTTTTCAACACTAACACAAGTGCGAAAAGTGTTTTTTCCACACTAATACAAGTGCAAAAGTGGTTTCCTGCACCAACACAAGTGCGAAAAGTGGTTTTTCAACACTAACACAAGTGCGAAAAGTGGTTTTTCAACACTATCACAAGTGCAAAAAGTGTTTTTTACACACTAATACAAGTGCAAAAGTGGTTTCCTGCACCAACACAAGTGCGAAAAGTGTTTTTTCCACACTAATACAAGTGCAAAAGTGGGTTCCTGCACCAACACAAGTGCGAAAAGTGGTTTTTCAACACTAACACAAGTGCGAAAAGTGGTTTTTCAACACTAACACAAGTGCGAAAAGTGGTTTTTCAACACTAACACAAGTGCGAAAAGTGGTTTTTCCACACTAATACAAGTGCAAAAGTGGTTTCCTGCACCAACACAAGTGCGAAAAGTGGTTTTTCAACACTAACACAAGTGCGAAAAGTGGTTTTTCAACACTAACACAAGTGCGAAAAGTGGTTTTTCCACACTAATACAAGTGCAAAAGTGGTTTCCTGCACCAACACAAGTGCAAAATGTGGTTTTTCAACACTAACACAAGTGCGAAAAGTGGTTTTTCAACACTATCACAAGTGCAAAAAGTGTTTTTTCCACACTAATACAAGTGCAAAAGTGGTTTCCTGCACCAACACAAGTGCGAAAAGTGGTTTTTCAACACTAACACAAGTGCGAAAAGTGGTTTTTCAACACTAACACAAGTGCGACAAGTGGTTTTTCAACATTAACACAAGTGCGAAAAGTGGTTTTTTCCACACTAAGACAAGTGCAAAAGTGGTTTCCTGCACCAACACAAGTGCGAAAAGTGGTTTTCAACACTAACACAAGTGCAAAAAGTGGTTTTTCAACAATATCACAAGTGCAAAAAGTGTTTTCTCCACACCAATACAAGTGCAAAAGTGGTTTCCTGCACCAACACAAGTGCGAAAAGTGATTTTTCAACACCAACACAAGTGCGAAAAGTGTTTTTTCCACACTAATACAAGTGCAAAAGTGGTTTCCTGCACCAACACAAGTGCGAAAAGTGGTTTTTCAACACTAACACAAGTGCGAAAAGTGGTTTTTCAACACTAACACAAGTGCGAAAAGTGGTTTTTCAACACTAACACAAGTGCGAAAAGTGGTTTTTCCACACTAATACAAGTGCAAAAGTGGTTTCCTGCACCAACACAAGTGCGAAAAGTGGTTTTTCAACACTAACACAAGTGCGAAAAGTGGTTTTTCAACACTAACACAAGTGCGAAAAGTGGTTTTTCCACACTAATACAAGTGCAAAAGTGGTTTCCTGCACCAACACAAGTGCAAAAAGTGGTTTTTCAACACTAACACAAGTGCGAAAAGTGGTTTTTCAACACTATCACAAGTGCAAAAAGTGTTTTTTCCACACTAATACAAGTGCAAAAGTGGTTTCCTGCACCAACACAAGTGCGAAAAGTGGTTTTTCAACACTAACACAAGTGCGAAAAGTGGTTTTTCAACACTAACACAAGTGCGACAAGTAGTTTTTCAACATTAACACAAGTGCGAAAAGTGGTTTTTTCCACACTAAGACAAGTGCAAAAGTGGTTTCCTACACCAACACAAGTGCGAAAAGTGGTTTTTCAACACTAACACAAGTGCGAAAAGTGGTTTTTCAACACTAACACAAGTGCGAAAAGTGGTTTTTCCACACTAACACAAGTGCGAAAAGTGGTTTTTCCACACTAATACAAGTGCAAAAGTGGTTTCCTGCACCAACACAAGTGCGAAAAGTGGTTTTTCAACACTAACACAAGTGCGAAAAGTGGTTTTTCAACACTAACACAAGTGCGAAAAGTGGTTTTTCCACACTAATACAAGTGCAAAAGTGGTTTCCTGCACCAACACAAGTGCAAAAAGTGGTTTTTCAACACTAACACAAGTGCGAAAAGTGGTTTTTCAACACTATCACAAGTGCAAAAAGTGTTTTTTCCACACTAATACAAGTGCAAAAGTGGTTTCCTGCACCAACACAAGTGCGAAAAGTGGTTTTTCAACACTAACACAAGTGCGAAAAGTGGTTTTTCAACACTAACACAAGTGCGACAAGTAGTTTTTCAACATTAACACAAGTGCGAAAAGTGGTTTTTTCCACACTAAGACAAGTGCAAAAGTGGTTTCCTGCACCAACACAAGTGCGAAAAGTGGTTTTTCAACACTAACACAAGTGCAAAAAGTGGTTTTTCTACAATATCACAAGTGCAAAAAGTGTTTTCTCCACACCAATACAAGTGCAAAAGTGGTTTCCTGCACCAACACAAGTGCGAAAAGTGATTTTTCAACACTAACACAAGTGCGAAAAGTGGTTTTTCCACACTAATACAAGTGCAAAAGTGGTTTCCTGCACCAACACAAGTGCGAAAAGTGGTTTTTCAACACTAACACAAGTGCGAAAAGTGGTTTTTCAACACTATCACAAGTGCAAAAAGTGTTTTTTCCACACTAATACAGGTGCAAAAGTGGTTTCCTGCACCAACACAAGTGCGAAAAGTGGTTTTTCAACACTAACACAAGTGCAAAAAGTGGTTTTTCAACACTAACACAAGTGCGAAAAGTGGTTTTTCCACACTAATACAAGTGCAAAAGTGGTTTCCTGCACCAACACAAGTGCGAAAAGTGGTTTTTCCACACTAATACAAATGCAAAAGTGGTTTCCTGCACCAACACAAGTGCGAAAAGTGGTTTTTCACCACTAACACAAGTGCGAAAAGTGGGTTTTCAACACTAACACAAGTGCGAAAAGTGGTTTTTCAACACTAACACAAGTGCGAATAGTGGTTTTTCCACACTAATACAAGTGCAAAAGTGGTTTCCTGCACCAACACAAGTGCAAAAAGTGGTTTTTCAACACTAACTCAAGTGCGAAAAGTGGTTTTTCAACACTATCACAAGTGCAAAAAGTGTATTTTCCACACTAATACAAGTGCAAAAGTGGTTTCCTGCACCAACACAAGTGCAAAAAGTGGTTTTTCAACACTAACACAAGTGCGAAAAGTGGTTTTTCAACACTATCACAAGTGCAAAAAGTGTTTTTTCCACACTAATACAAGTGCAAAAGTGGTTTCCTGCACCAACACAAGTGCGAAAAGTGGTTTTTCAACACTAACACAAGTGCGAAAAGTGGTTTTTCAACACTAACACAAGTGCGACAAGTGGTTTTTCAACATTAACACAAGTGCGAAAAGTGGTTTTTTCCACACTAAGACAAGTGCAAAAGTGGTTTCCTGCACCAACACAAGTGCGAAAAGTGGTTTTCAACACTAACACAAGTGCAAAAAGTGGTTTTTCAACAATATCACAAGTGCAAAAAGTGTTTTCTCCACACCAATACAAGTGCAAAAGTGGTTTCCTGCACCAACACAAGTGCGAAAAGTGATTTTTCAACACCAACACAAGTGCGAAAAGTGTTTTTTCCACACTAATACAAGTGCAAAAGTGGTTTCCTGCACCAACACAAGTGCGAAAAGTGGTTTTTCAACACTAACACAAGTGCGAAAAGTGGTTTTTCAACACTAACACAAGTGCGAAAAGTGGTTTTTCAACACTAACACAAGTGCGAAAAGTGGTTTTTCCACACTAATACAAGTGCAAAAGTGGTTTCCTGCACCAACACAAGTGCGAAAAGTGGTTTTTCAACACTAACACAAGTGCGAAAAGTGGTTTTTCAACACTAACACAAGTGCGAAAAGTGGTTTTTCCACACTAATACAAGTGCAAAAGTGGTTTCCTGCACCAACACAAGTGCAAAAAGTGGTTTTTCAACACTAACACAAGTGCGAAAAGTGGTTTTTCAACACTATCACAAGTGCAAAAAGTGTTTTTTCCACACTAATACAAGTGCAAAAGTGGTTTCCTGCACCAACACAAGTGCGAAAAGTGGTTTTTCAACACTAACACAAGTGCGAAAAGTGGTTTTTCAACACTAACACAAGTGCGACAAGTAGTTTTTCAACATTAACACAAGTGCGAAAAGTGGTTTTTTCCACACTAAGACAAGTGCAAAAGTGGTTTCCTGCACCAACACAAGTGCGAAAAGTGGTTTTTCAACACTAACACAAGTGCGAAAAGTGGTTTTTCAACACTAACACAAGTGCGAAAAGTGGTTTTTCCACACTAACACAAGTGCGAAAAGTGGTTTTTCCACACTAATACAAGTGCAAAAGTGGTTTCCTGCACCAACACAAGTGCGAAAAGTGGTTTTTCAACACTAACACAAGTGCGAAAAGTGGTTTTTCAACACTAACACAAGTGCGAAAAGTGGTTTTTCCACACTAATACAAGTGCAAAAGTGGTTTCCTGCACCAACACAAGTGCAAAAAGTGGTTTTTCAACACTAACACAAGTGCGAAAAGTGGTTTTTCAACACTATCACAAGTGCAAAAAGTGTTTTTTCCACACTAATACAAGTGCAAAAGTGGTTTCCTGCACCAACACAAGTGCGAAAAGTGGTTTTTCAACACTAACACAAGTGCGAAAAGTGGTTTTTCAACACTAACACAAGTGCGACAAGTAGTTTTTCAACATTAACACAAGTGCGAAAAGTGGTTTTTTCCACACTAAGACAAGTGCAAAAGTGGTTTCCTGCACCAACACAAGTGCGAAAAGTGGTTTTTCAACACTAACACAAGTGCAAAAAGTGGTTTTTCAACAATATCACAAGTGCAAAAAGTGTTTTCTCCACACCAATACAAGTGCAAAAGTGGTTTCCTGCACCAACACAAGTGCGAAAAGTGATTTTTCAACACTAACACAAGTGCGAAAAGTGGTTTTTCCACACTAATACAAGTGCAAAAGTGGTTTCCTGCACCAACACAAGTGCGAAAAGTGGTTTTTCAACACTAACACAAGTGCGAAAAGTGGTTTTTCAACACTATCACAAGTGCAAAAAGTGTTTTTTCCACACTAATACAGGTGCAAAAGTGGTTTCCTGCACCAACACAAGTGCGAAAAGTGGTTTTTCAACACTAACACAAGTGCAAAAAGTGGTTTTTCAACACTAACACAAGTGCGAAAAGTGGTTTTTCCACACTAATACAAGTGCAAAAGTGGTTTCCTGCACCAACACAAGTGCGAAAAGTGGTTTTTCCACACTAATACAAATGCAAAAGTGGTTTCCTGCACCAACACAAGTGCGAAAAGTGGTTTTTCACCACTAACACAAGTGCGAAAAGTGGGTTTTCAACACTAACACAAGTGCGAAAAGTGGTTTTTCAACACTAACACAAGTGCGAATAGTGGTTTTTCCACACTAATACAAGTGCAAAAGTGGTTTCCTGCACCAACACAAGTGCAAAAAGTGGTTTTTCAACACTAACTCAAGTGCGAAAAGTGGTTTTTCAACACTATCACAAGTGCAAAAAGTGTATTTTCCACACTAATACAAGTGCAAAAGTGGTTTCCTGCACCAACACAAGTGCAAAAAGTGGTTTTTCAACACTAACACAAGTGCGAAAAGTGGTTTTTCAACACTATCACAAGTGCAAAAAGTGTATTTTCCACACTAATACAAGTGCAAAAGTGGTTTCCTGCACCAACACAAGTGCGAAAAGTGGTTTTTCAACACGAACACAAGTGCGAAAAGTGTTTTTTCCACACTAATACAAGTGCAAAAGTGGTTTCCTGCACCAACACAAGTGCGAAAAGTGGTTTTTTTCAACACTAACACAAGTGCGAAAAGTGGTTTTTCAACACTATCACAAGTGCAAAAAGTGTTTTTCCACACTAATACAAGTGCAGAAGTGGTTTCCTGCACCAACACAAGTGCGAAAAGTGGTTTTTCAACACTAACACAAGTCCGAAAAGTGGTTTTTCAACACTAACACAAGTGCAAAAAGTGGTTTTTCAACACTAACACAAGTGCGAAAAGTGGTTTTTCCACACTAATACAAGTGCAAAAGTGGTTTCCTGCACCAACACAAGTGCGAAAAGTGGTTTTTCAACACTAACACAAGTGTGAAAAGTGGTTTTTCAACACTATCACAAGTGCAAAAAGTGTTTTTTCCACACTAATACAAGTGCAAAAGTGGTTTCCTGCACCAACACAAGTGCAAAAAGTGGTTTTTCAACACTAACACAAGTGCGAAAAGTGGTTTTTCAACACTAACACAAGTGCGAAAAGTGGTTTTTCCACACTAATACAAGTGCAAAAGTGGTTTCCTGCACCAACACAAGTGCGAAAAGTGGTTTTTCAACACTAACACAAGTGCGAAAAGTGGTTTTTCAACACTAACACAAGTGCGAAAAGTGGTTTTTCCACACTAATACAAGTGCAAAAGTGGTTTCCTGCACCAACACAAGTGCAAAAAGTGGTTTTTCAACACTAACACAAGTGCGAAAAGTGGTTTTTCAACACTATCACAAGTCCAAAAAGTGTTTTTTCCACACTAATACAAGTGCAAAAGTGGTTTCCTGCACCAACACAAGTGCGAAAAGTGGTTTTTCAACACTAACACAAGTGCGAAAAGTGGTTTTTCAACACTAACACAAGTGCGACAAGTGGTTTTTCAACATTAACACAAGTGCGAAAAGTGTTTTTTTCCACACTAAGACAAGTGCAAAAGTGGTTTCCTGCACCAACACAAGTGCGAAAAGTGGTTTTTCAACACGAACACAAGTGCGAAAAGTGGTTTTTCAACAATATCACAAGTGCAAAAAGTGTTTTCTCCACACCAATACAAGTGCAAAAGTGGTTTCCTGCACCAACACAAGTGCGAAAAGTGGTTTTTCAACACTAACACAAGTGCGAAAAGTGGTTTTTCAACAATATCACAAGTGCAAAAAGTGTTTTCTCCACACCAATACAAGTGCAAACGTGGTTTCCTGCACCAACACAAGTGCGAAAAGTGGTTTTTCAACACTAACACAAGTGCAAAAAGTGGTTTTTCCACACTAATACAAGTGCAAAAGTGGTTTCCTGCACCAACACAAGTGCGAAAAGTGGTTTTTCAACACTAACACAAGTGCGAAAAGTGGTTTTTCAACACTATCACAAGTGCAAAAAGTGTTTTTTCCACACTAATACAGGTGCAAAAGTGGTTTCCTGCACCAACACAAGTGCGAAAAGTGGTTTTTCAACACTAACACAAGTGCGAAAAGTGGTTTTTCAACACTAACACAAGTGCGAAAAGTAGTTTTTCCACACTAATACAAGTGCAAAAGTGGTTTCCTGCACCAACACAAGTGCGAAAAGTGGTTTTTCCACACTAATACAAGTGCAAAAGTGGTTTCCTGCACCAACACAAGTGCGAAAAGTGGTTTTTCAACACTAACACAAGTGTGAAAAGTGGTTTTTCAACACTAACACAAGTGCGAAAAGTGGGTTTTCAACACTAACACAAGTGCGAAAAGTGGTTTTTCAACACTAACACAAGTGCGAATAGTGGTTTTACCACACTAATACAAGTGCAAAAGTGGTTTCCTGCACCAACACAAGTGCAAAAAGTGGTTTTTCAACACTAACTCAAGTGCGAAAAGTGGTTTTTCAACACTATCACAAGTGCAAAAAGTGTATTTTCCACACTAATACAAGTGCAAAAGTGGTTTCCTGCACCAACACAAGTGCAAAAAGTGGTTTTTCAACACTAACACAAGTGCGAAAAGTGGTTTTTCAACACTATCACAAGTGCAAAAAGTGTATTTTCCACACTAATACAAGTGCAAAAGTGGTTTCCTGCACCAACACAAGTGCGAAAAGTGGTTTTTCAACACGAACACAAGTGCGAAAAGTGTTTTTTCCACACTAATACAAGTGCAAAAGTGGTTTCCTGCACCAACACAAGTGCGAAAAGTGGTTTTTTCAACACTAACACAAGTGCGAAAAGTGGTTTTTCAACACTATCACAAGTGCAAAAAGTGTTTTTTCCACACTAATACAAGTGCAGAAGTGGTTTCCTGCACCAACACAAGTGCGAAAAGTGGTTTCTCAACACTAACACAAGTCCGAAAAGTGGTTTTTCAACACTAACACAAGTGCGAAAAGTGGTTTTTCAACACTAACACAAGTGCGAAAAGTGGTTTTTCCACACTAATCCAAGTGCAAAAGTGGTTTCCTGCACCAACACAAGTGCGAAAAGTGGTTTTTCAACACTAACACAAGTGTGAAAAGTGGTTTTTCAACACTATCACAAGTGCAAAAAGTGTTTTTTCCACACTAATACAAGTGCAAAAGTGGTTTCCTGCACCAACACAAGTGCGAAAAATGGTTTTTCAACACTAACACAAGTGCGAAAAGTGGTTTTTCAACACTAACACAAGTGCGAAAAGTGGTTTTTCCACACTAATACAAGTGCAAAAGTGGTTTCCTGCACCAACACAAGTGCGAAAAGTGGTTTTTCAACACTAACACAAGTGCGAAAAGTGTTTTTTCCACACTAATACAAGTGCAAAAGTGGTTTCCTGTACCAACACAAGTGCGAAAAGTGGTTTTTCAACACTAACACAAGTGCGAAAAGTGGTTTTACAACACTATCACAAGTGCAAAAAGTGGTTTTTCCACACTAATACAAGTGCAAAAGTGGTTTCCTGCACCAACACAAGTGCGAAAAGTGGTTTTTCAACACTAACACAAGCGCGAAAAGTGGTTTTTCAACACTAACACAAGTGCGAAAAGTGGTTTTTCAACACTATCACAAGTGCAAAAAGTGTTTTTTCCACACTAATACAAGTGCAAAAGTGGTTTCCTGCACCAACACAAGTGCGAAAAGTGGTTTTTCAACACTAACACAAGTGCGGAAAGTGGTTTTTCAACACTAACACAAGTGCGAAAAGTGTTTTTTCCACACTAATACAAGTGCGAAAAGTGGTTTTTCAACACTATCACAAGTGCAAAAAGTGTTTTTTCCACACTAATACAAGTGCAAAAGTGGTTTCCTGCACCAACACAAGTGCGAAAAGTGGTTTTTCAACACTAACACAAGTGCAAAAAGTGGTTTTTCAACACTAACACAAGTGCGAAAAGTGGTTTTTCAACACTAACACAAGTGCGAAAAGTGGTTTTTCCACACTAATACAAGTGCAAAAGTGGTTTCCTGCACCAACACAAGTGCGAAAAGTGGTTTTTCAACACTAACACAAGTGCAAAAAGTGGTTTTTCAACAATATCACAAGTGCAAAAAGTGTTTTCTCCACATCAATACAAGTGCAAAAGTGGTTTCCTGCACCAACACAAGTGCGAAAAGTGATTTTTCAACACTAACACAAGTGAGAAAAGTGGTTTTTCCACACTAATACAAGTGCAAAAGTGGTTTCCTGCACCAACACAAGTGCGAAAAGTGGTTTTTCAACACTAACACAAGTGTGAAAAGTGGTTTTTCAACACTATCACAAGTGCAAAAAGTGTTTTTTCCACACTAATACAGGTGCAAAAGTGGTTTCCTGCACCAACACAAGTGCGAAAAGTGGTTTTTCAACACTAACACAAGTGCGAAAAGTGGTTTTTCAACACTAACACAAGTGCGAAAAGTGGTTTTTCCACACTAATACAAGTGCAAAAGTGGTTTCCTGCACCAACACAAGTGCGAAAAGTGGTTTTTCCACACTAATACAAGTGCAAAAGTGGTTTCCTGCACCAACACAAGTGCGAAAAGTGGTTTTTCAACACTAACACAAGTGCGAAAAGTGGGTTTTCAACACTAACACAAGTGCGAAAAGTGGTTTTTCAACACTAACACAAGTGCGAATAGTGGTTTTTCCACACTAATACAAGTGCAAAAGTGGTTTCCTGCACCAACACAAGTGCAAAAAGTGGTTTTTCAACACTAACTCAAGTGCGAAAAGTGGTTTTTCAACACTATCACAAGTGCAAAAAGTGTATTTTCCACACTAATACAAGTGCAAAAGTGGTTTCCTGCACCAACACAAGTGCAAAAAGTGGTTTTTCAACACTAACACAAGTGCGAAAAGTGGTTTTTCAACACTATCACAAGTGCAAAAAGTGTATTTTCCACACTAATACAAGTGCAAAAGTGGTTTCCTGCACCAACACAAGTGCGAAAAGTGGTTTTTCAACATGAACACAAGTGCGAAAAGTGTTTTTTCCACACTAATACAAGTGCAAAAGTGGTTTCCTGCACCAACACAAGTGCGAAAAGTGGTTTTTTCAACACTAACACAAGTGCGAAAAGTGGTTTTTCAACACTATCACAAGTGCAAAAAGTGTTTTTTCCACACTAATACAAGTGCAGAAGTGGTTTCCTGCACCAACACAAGTGCGAAAAGTGGTTTTTCAACACTAACACAAGTCCGAAAAGTGTTTTTCAACACTAACACAAGTGCGAAAAGTGGTTTTTCAACACTAACACAAGTGCGAAAAGTGGTTTTTCCACACTAATACAAGTGCGAAAAGTGGTTTTTCAACACTAACACAAGTGCGACAAGTGGTTTTTCAACATTAACACAAGTGCGAAAAGTGGTTTTTTCCACACTAAGACAAGTGCAAAAGTGGTTTCCTGCACCAACACAAGTGCGAAAAGTGGTTTTTCAACACTAACACAAGTGCGAAAAGTGGTTTTTCAACACTAACACAAGTGCGAAAAGTGGGTTTTCAACACTAACACAAGTGCGAAAAGTGGTTTTTCAACACTAACACAAGTGCGAATAGTGGTTTTTCCACACTAATACAAGTGCAAAAGTGGTTTCCTGCACCAACACAAGTGCAAAAAGTGGGTTTTCAACACTAACTCAAGTGCGAAAAGTGGTTTTTCAACACTATCACAAGTGCAAAAAGTGTATTTTCCACACTAATACAAGTGCAAAAGTGGTTTCCTGCACCAACACAAGTGCAAAAAGTGGTTTTTCAACACTAACACAAGTGCGAAAAGTGGTTTTTCAACACTATCACAAGTGCAAAAAGTGTATTTTCCACACTAATACAAGTGCAAAAGTGGTTTCCTGCACCAACACAAGTGCGAAAAGTGGTTTTTCAACACGAACACAAGTGCGAAAAGTGTTTTTTCCACACTAATACAAGTGCAAAAGTGGTTTCCTGCACCAACACAAGTGCGAAAAGTGGTTTTTTCAACACTAACACAAGTGCGAAAAGTGGTTTTTCAACACTATCACAAGTGCAAAAAGTGTTTTTTCCACACTAATACAAGTGCAGAAGTGGTTTCCTGCACCAACACAAGTGCGAAAAGTGGTTTTTCAACACTAACACAAGTCCGAAAAGTGGTTTTTCAACACTAACACAAGTGCGAAAAGTGGTTTTTCAACACTAACACAAGTGCGAAAAGTGGTTTTTCCACACTAATCCAAGTGCAAAAGTGGTTTCCTGCACCAACACAAGTGCGAAAAGTGGTTTTTCAACACTAACACAAGTGTGAAAAGTGGTTTTTCAACACTATCACAAGTGCAAAAAGTGTTTTTTCCACACTAATACAAGTGCAAAAGTGGTTTCCTGCACCAACACAAGTGCGAAAAATGGTTTTTCAACACTAACACAAGTGCGAAAAGTGGTTTTTCAACACTAACACAAGTGCGAAAAGTGGTTTTTCCACACTAATACAAGTGCAAAAGTGGTTTCCTGCACCAACACAAGTGCGAAAAGTGGTTTTTCAACACTAACACAAGTGCGAAAAGTGTTTTTTCCACACTAATACAAGTGCAAAAGTGGTTTCCTGTACCAACACAAGTGCGAAAAGTGGTTTTTCAACACTAACACAAGTGCGAAAAGTGGTTTTTCAACACTATCACAAGTGCAAAAAGTGGTTTTTCCACACTAATACAAGTGCAAAAGTGGTTTCCTGCACCAACACAAGTGCGAAAAGTGGTTTTTCAACACTAACACAAGCGCGAAAAGTGGTTTTTCAACACTAACACAAGTGCGAAAAGTGGTTTTTCAACACTATCACAAGTGCAAAAAGTGTTTTTTCCACACTAATACAAGTGCAGAAGTGGTTTCCTGCACCAACACAAGTGCGAAAAGTGGTTTTTCAACACTAACACAAGTGTGGAAAGTGGTTTTTCAACACTAACACAAGTGCGAAAAGTGTTTTTTCCACACTAATACAAGTGCGAAAAGTGGTTTTTCAACACTATCACAAGTGCAAAAAGTGTTTTTTCCACACTAATACAAGTGCAAAAGTGGTTTCCTGCACCAACACAAGTGCGAAAAGTGGTTTTTCAACACTAACACAAGTGCAAAAAGTGGTTTTTCAACACTAACACAAGTGCGAAAAGTGGTTTTTCAACACTAACACAAGTGCGAAAAGTGGTTTTTCCACACTAATACAAGTGCAAAAGTGGTTTCCTGCACCAACACAGGTGCGAAAAGTGGTTTTTCAACACTAACACAAGTGCAAAAAGTGGTTTTTCAACAATATCACAAGTGCAAAAAGTGTTTTCTCCACATCAATACAAGTGCAAAAGTGGTTTCCTGCACCAACACAAGTGCGAAAAGTGATTTTTCAACACTAACACAAGTGCGAAAAGTGGTTTTTCCACACTAATACAAGTGCAAAAGTGGTTTCCTGCACCAACACAAGTGCGAAAAGTGGTTTTTCAACACTAACACAAGTGTGAAAAGTGGTTTTTCAACACTATCACAAGTGCAAAAAGTGTTTTTTCCACACTAATACAGGTGCAAAAGTGGTTTCCTGCACCAACACAAGTGCGAAAAGTGGTTTTTCAACACAAACACAAGTGCGAAAAGTGGTTTTTCAACACTAACACAAGTGTGAAAAGTGGTTTTTCCACACTAATACAAGTGCAAAAGTGGTTTCCTGCACCAACACAAGTGCGAAAAGTGGTTTTTCCACACTAATACAAGTGCAAAAGTGGTTTCCTGCACCAACACAAGTGCAAAAAGTGGTTTTTCAACACTAACACAAGTGCGAAAAGTGGGTTTTCAACACTAACACAAGTGCGAAAAGTGGTTTTTCAACACTAACACAAGTGCGAATAGTGGTTTTTCCACACTAATACAAGTGCAAAAGTGGTTTCCTGCACCAACACAAGTGCAAAAAGTGGTTTTTCAACACTAACTCAAGTGCGAAAAGTGGTTTTTCAACACTATCACAAGTGCAAAAAGTGTATTTTCCACACTAATACAAGTGCAAAAGTGGTTTCCTGCACCAACACAAGTGCAAAAAGTGGTTTTTCAACACTAACACAAGTGCGAAAAGTGGTTTTTCAACACTATCACAAGTGCAAAAAGTGTATTTTCCACACTAATACAAGTGCAAAAGTGGTTTCCTGCACCAACACAAGTGCGAAAAGTGGTTTTTCAACATGAACACAAGTGCGAAAAGTGTTTTTTCCACACTAATACAAGTGCAAAAGTGGTTTCCTGCACCAACACAAGTGCGAAAAGTGGTTTTTTCAACACTAACACAAGTGCGAAAAGTGGTTTTTCAACACTATCACAAGTGCAAAAAGTGTTTTTTCCACACTAATACAAGTGCAGAAGTGGTTTCCTGCACCAACACAAGTGCGAAAAGTGGTTTTTCAACACTAACACAAGTCCGAAAAGTGGTTTTTCCACACTAATACAAGTGCGAAAAGTGGTTTTTCAACACTAACACAAGTGCGACAAGTGGTTTTTCAACACTAACACAAGTGCGAAAAGTGGTTTTTCAACACTAACACAAGTGCGAAAAGTGGTTTTTCCACACTAATACAAGTGCGAAAAGTGGTTTTTCAACACTAACACAAGTGCGACAAGTGGTTTTTCAACATTAACACCAGTGCGAAAAGTGGTTTTTTCCACACTAAGACAAGTGCAAAAGTGGTTTCCTGCACCAACACAAGTGCGAAAAGTGGTTTTTCAACACTAACACAAGTGCGAAAAGTGGTTTTTCAACACTATCACAAGTGCAAAAAGTGTTTTTTCCACACTAATACAAGTGCAAAAGTGGTTTCCTGCACCAACACAAGTGCGAAAAGTGGTTTTTCAACACTAACACAAGTGCAAAAAGTGGTTTTTCAACACTAACACAAGTGCGAAAAGTGGTTTTTCAACACTAACACAAGTGCGAAAAGTGGTTTTTCCACACTAATACAAGTGCAAAAGTGGTTTCCTGCACCAACACAAGTGCGAAAAGTGGTTTTTCAACACTAACACAAGTGCAAAAAGTGGTTTTTCAACACTATCACAAGTGCAAAAAGTGTTTTTTCCACACTAATACAAGTGCAAAAGTGGTTTCCTGCACCAACACAAGTGCGAAAAGTGGTTTTTCAACACTAACACAAGTGCGAAAAGTGTTTTTTCAACACTAACACAAGTGCGAAAAGTGTTTTTTCCACACTAATACAAGTGCAAAAGTGGTTTCCTGCACCAAAACAAGTGCGAAAAGTGGTTTTTCAACACTAACACAAGTGCGAAAAGTGGTTTTTCAACACTATCACAAGTGCAAAAAGTGTTTTTTACACACTAATACAAGTGCAAAAGTGGTTTCCTGCACCAAAACAAGTGTGAAAAGTGGTTTTTCAACACTAACACAAGTGCGAAAAGTGGTTTTTCAACACTATCACAAGTGCAAAAAGTGTTTTTTCCACACTAATACAAGTGCAAAAGTGGTTTCCTGCACCAACACAAGTGCGAAAAGTGTTTTTTCCACACTAATACAAGTGCAAAAGTGGTTTCCTGCACCAACACAAGTGCGAAAAGTGGTTTTTCAACACTAACACAAGTGCGAAAAGTGGTTTTTCAACACTAACACAAGTGCGAAAAGTGGTTTTTCAACACTAACACAAGTGCGAAAAGTGGTTTTTCCACACTAATACAAGTGCAAAAGTGGTTTCCTGCACCAACACAAGTGCGAAAAGTGGTTTTTCAACACTAACACAAGTGTGAAAAGTGGTTTTTCCACACTAATACAAGTGCAAAAGTGGTTTTTCAACACTAACACAAGTGCGAAAAGTGGTTTTTCAACACTAACACAAGTGCGAAAAGTGGTTTTTCCACACTAATACAAGTGCAAAAGTGGTTTACTGCACCAACACAAGTGCGAAAAGTGGTTTTTCAACACTAACGCAAGTGCGAAAAGTGGTTTTTCAACACTATCACAAGTGCAAAAAGTGTTTTTTCCACACTAATACAAGTGCAAAAGTGGTTTCCTGCACCAACACAAGTGCGAAAAGTGGTTTTTCAACACTAACACAAGTGCGAAAAGTGGTTTTTCCACACTAACACAAGTGCGAAAAGTGGTTTTTCCACACTAATACAAGTGCAAAAGTTGTTTCCTGCACCAACACAAGTGCGAAAAGTGGTTTTTCAACACTAACACAAGTGCGAAAAGTGGTTTTTCAACACTATCACAAGTGCAAAAAGTGTTTTTTCCACACTAATACAAGTGCAAAAGTGGTTTCCTGCACCAACACAAGTGCGAAAAGTGGTTTTTCAACACTAACACAAGTGCGAAAAGTGGTTTTTCCACACTAATACAAGTGCGAAAAGTGGTTTTCCATACTAATACAAGTGCAAAAGTGGTTTCTTGCACCAACACAAGTGCGAAAAGTGGTTTTTCAACACTAACACAAGTGCGAAAAGTGGTTTTTCAACACTAACACAAGTGCGACAAGTGGTTTTTCAACACTAACACAAGTGCGTCAAGTGGTTTTTCAACACTAACACAAGTGCGAAAAGCAGTTTTTCAACACTAACACAATTGTGAAAAGTGGTTTTTCCACACTAATACAAGTGCAAAAGTGGTTTTTCAACACCAACACAAGTGCAACAAGTGGTTTTTCAACACTAACACAAGTGTGAAAAGTGGTTTTTCAACAATAACACAAGTGCGAAAAGTGGTTTTTCAACACTAACACAAGTGTGAAAAGTGGTTTTTCAACAATAACACAAGTGCGAAAAGTGGTTTTTCAACACTAACACAAGTGTGAAAAGTGGTTTTCCACACTAATACAAGTGCAAAAGTGTTTTTTCAACACTATCACAAGTGCAAAAAGTGTTTTTTCCACACTAATACAAGTGCAAAAGTGGTTTCCTGCACCAACACAAGTGCGAAAAGTGGTTTTTCAACACTAACACAAGTGCGAAAAGTGGTTTTTCAACACAAACACAAGTGCGAAAAGTGGTTTTTCAACACTAACACAAGTGCGACAAGAGGTTTTCAACACTAATACAAGTGCAAAAGTGGTTTCCTGCACCAACACAAGTGCGAAAAGTGGGTTTTCAACACTAACACAAGTGCGAAAAGTGGTTTTTCCACACTAATACAAGTGCAAAAGTGGTTTCCTGCACCAACACAAGTGCGAAAAGTGGTTTTTCAACACTAACACAAGTGCGAAAAGTGGTTTTTCAACACTAACACAAGTGCGACAAGTGGTTTTTCAACACTAACACAATTGCGTCAAGTGGTTTTTCAACACTAACACAAGTGCGAAAAGTGGTTTTTCAACACTAACACAAGTGTGAAAAGTGGTTTTTCCACACTAATACAAGTGCAAAAGTGGTTTTTCAACACTAACAGAAGTGCGAAAAGTGGTTTTTCAACACTAACACAAGTGCGAAAAGTGGTTTTTCCACACTAATACAAGTGCAAAAGTGGTTTACTGCACCAACACAAGTGCGAAAAGTGGTTTTTCAACACTAACACAAGTGCGAAATGTGGTTTTTCAACACTATCACAAGTGCAAAAAGTGTTTTTTCCACACTAATACAAGTGCAAAAGTGGTTTCCTGCACCAACACAAGTGCGAAAAGTGGTTTTTCAACACTAACACAAGTGCGAAAAGTGGTTTTTCCACACTAACACAAGTGCGAAAAGTGGTTTTTCCACACTAATACAAGTGCAAAAGTGGTTTCCTGCACCAACACAAGTGCGAAAAGTGGTTTTTCAACACTAACACAAGTGCGAAAAGTGGTTTTTCAACACTATCACAAGTGCAAAAAGTGTTTTTTCCACACTAATACAAGTGCAAAAGTGGTTTCCTGCACCAACACAAGTGCGAAAAGTGGTTTTTCAACACTAACACAAGTGCGAAAAGTGGTTTTTCCACACTAATACAAGTGCGAAAAGTGGTTTTCCATACTAATACAAGTGCAAAAGTGGTTTCTTGCACCAACACAAGTGCGAAAAGTGGTTTTTCAACACTAACACAAGTGCGAAAAGTGGTTTTTCAACACTAACACAAGTGCGAAAAGTGGTTTTCCACACAAATACAAGTGCAAAAGTGGTTTCCTGCACCAACACAAGTGCGAAAAGTGGTTTTTCAACACTAACACAAGTGCAAAAAGTGGTTTTTCAACACTAACACAGGTGCGAAAAGTGGTTTTTCAACACTAACACAAGTGTGAAAAGTGGTTTTTCAACACTAACACAAGTGCGAAAAGTGGTTTTTCCACACTAATACAAGTGCGAAAAGTGGTTTTCCACACTAATACAAGTGCAAAAGTGGTTTCCTGCACCAACACAGTTGCGAAAAGTGGTTTTTCAACACTAACACAAGTGCGAAAAGTGGTTTTTCAACACGAACACAAATGCGAAAAGTGGTTTTCCACACCAATACAAGTGCGAAAGTGGTTTTTCAACACTAACACAAGTGCGAAAAGTGGTTTTTCAACACTAACACAAGTGCAAAAAGTGGTTTTTCCACACTAATACAAGTGCAAAAGTGGTTTTTCAACACTAACACAAGTGCGACAAGTGGTTTTTCAACACTAATACAAGTGCAAAAGTGGTTTCCTGCACCAACACAAGTGCGAAAAGTGGTTTTTCAACACTAACACAAGTGCGAAAAGTGGTTTTTCCACACTAATACAAGTGCAAAAGTGGTTTCCTGCACCAACACAAGTGCGAAAAGTGGTTTTTCAACACTAACACAAGTGCGAAAAGTGGTTTTTCAACACTAACACAAGTGCGACAAGTGGTTTTTCAACACTAACACAAGTGCGTCAAGTGGTTTTTCAACACTAACACAAGTGCGAAAAGTGGTTTTTCAACACTAACACAATTGTGAAAAGTGGTTTTTCCACACTAATACAAGTGCAAAAGTGGTTTTTCAACACTAACACAAGTGCGACAAGTGGTTTTTCAACACTAACACAAGTGTGAAAAGTGGTTTTTCAACAATAACACAAGTGCGAAAAGTAGTTTTTCAACACTAACACAAGTGTGAAAAGTGGTTTTTCAACAATAACACAAGTGCGAAAAGTGGTTTTTCAACACTAACACAAGTGTGAAAAGTGGTTTTCCACACTAATACAAGTGCAATAGTGGTTTTTCAACACTATCACAAGTGCAAAAAGTGTTTTTTCCACACTAATACAGGTGCAAAAGTGGTTTCCTGCACCAACACAAGTGCGAAAAGTGGTTTTTCAACACAAACACAAGTGCGAAAAGTGGTTTTTCAACACTAACACAAGTGCGAAAAGTGGTTTTTCCACACTAATACAAGTGCAAAAGTGGTTTCCTGCACCAACACAAGTGCGAAAAGTGGTTTTTCCACACTAATACAAGTGCAAAAGTGGTTTCCTGCACCAACACAAGTGCGAAAAGTGGTTTTTCAACACTAACACAAGTGCGAAAAGTGGGTTTTCAACACTAACACAAGTGCGAAAAGTGGTTTTTCAACACTAACACAAGTGCGAATAGTGGTTTTTCCACACTAATACAAGTGCAAAAGTGGTTTCCTGCACCAACACAAGTGCAAAAAGTGGTTTTTCAACACTAACTCAAGTGCGAAAAGTGGTTTTTCAACACTATCACAAGTGCAAAAAGTGTATTTTCCACACTAATACAAGTGCAAAAGTGGTTTCCTGCACCAACACAAGTGCAAAAAGTGGTTTTTCAACACTAACACAAGTGCGAAAAGTGGTTTTTCAACACTATCACAAGTGCAAAAAGTGTATTTTCCACACTAATACAAGTGCAAAAGTGGTTTCCTGCACCAACACAAGTGCGAAAAGTGGTTTTTCAACATGAACACAAGTGCGAAAAGTGTTTTTTCCACACTAATACAAGTGCAAAAGTGGTTTCCTGCACCAACACAAGTGCGAAAAGTGGTTTTTTCAACACTAACACAAGTGCGAAAAGTGGTTTTTCAACACTATCACAAGTGCAAAAAGTGTTTTTTCCACACTAATACAAGTGCAGAAGTGGTTTCCTGCACCAACACAAGTGCGAAAAGTGGTTTTTCAACACTAACACAAGTCCGAAAAGTGGTTTTTCCACACTAATACAAGTGCGAAAAGTGGTTTTTCAACACTAACACAAGTGCGACAAGTGGTTTTTCAACACTAACACAAGTGCGAAAAGTGGTTTTTCAACACTAACACAAGTGCGAAAAGTGGTTTTTCCACACTAATACAAGTGCGAAAAGTGGTTTTTCAACACTAACACAAGTGCGACAAGTGGTTTTTCAACATTAACACCAGTGCGAAAAGTGGTTTTTTCCACACTAAGACAAGTGCAAAAGTGGTTTCCTGCACCAACACAAGTGCGAAAAGTGGTTTTTCAACACTAACACAAGTGCGAAAAGTGGTTTTTCAACACTATCACAAGTGCAAAAAGTGTTTTTTCCACACTAATACAAGTGCAAAAGTGGTTTCCTGCACCAACACAAGTGCGAAAAGTGGTTTTTCAACACTAACACAAGTGCAAAAAGTGGTTTTTCAACACTAACACAAGTGCGAAAAGTGGTTTTTCAACACTAACACAAGTGCGAAAAGTGGTTTTTCCACACTAATACAAGTGCAAAAGTGGTTTCCTGCACCAACACAAGTGCGAAAAGTGGTTTTTCAACACTAACACAAGTGCAAAAAGTGGTTTTTCAACACTATCACAAGTGCAAAAAGTGTTTTTTCCACACTAATACAAGTGCAAAAGTGGTTTCCTGCACCAACACAAGTGCGAAAAGTGGTTTTTCAACACTAACACAAGTGCGAAAAGTGTTTTTTCAACACTAACACAAGTGCGAAAAGTGTTTTTTCCACACTAATACAAGTGCAAAAGTGGTTTCCTGCACCAAAACAAGTGCGAAAAGTGGTTTTTCAACACTAACACAAGTGCGAAAAGTGGTTTTTCAACACTATCACAAGTGCAAAAAGTGTTTTTTACACACTAATACAAGTGCAAAAGTGGTTTCCTGCACCAAAACAAGTGTGAAAAGTGGTTTTTCAACACTAACACAAGTGCGAAAAGTGGTTTTTCAACACTATCACAAGTGCAAAAAGTGTTTTTTCCACACTAATACAAGTGCAAAAGTGGTTTCCTGCACCAACACAAGTGCGAAAAGTGTTTTTTCCACACTAATACAAGTGCAAAAGTGGTTTCCTGCACCAACACAAGTGCGAAAAGTGGTTTTTCAACACTAACACAAGTGCGAAAAGTGGTTTTTCAACACTAACACAAGTGCGAAAAGTGGTTTTTCAACACTAACACAAGTGCGAAAAGTGGTTTTTCCACACTAATACAAGTGCAAAAGTGGTTTCCTGCACCAACACAAGTGCGAAAAGTGGTTTTTCAACACTAACACAAGTGTGAAAAGTGGTTTTTCCACACTAATACAAGTGCAAAAGTGGTTTTTCAACACTAACACAAGTGCGAAAAGTGGTTTTTCAACACTAACACAAGTGCGAAAAGTGGTTTTTCCACACTAATACAAGTGCAAAAGTGGTTTACTGCACCAACACAAGTGCGAAAAGTGGTTTTTCAACACTAACGCAAGTGCGAAAAGTGGTTTTTCAACACTATCACAAGTGCAAAAAGTGTTTTTTCCACACTAATACAAGTGCAAAAGTGGTTTCCTGCACCAACACAAGTGCGAAAAGTGGTTTTTCAACACTAACACAAGTGCGAAAAGTGGTTTTTCCACACTAACACAAGTGCGAAAAGTGGTTTTTCCACACTAATACAAGTGCAAAAGTTGTTTCCTGCACCAACACAAGTGCGAAAAGTGGTTTTTCAACACTAACACAAGTGCGAAAAGTGGTTTTTCAACACTATCACAAGTGCAAAAAGTGTTTTTTCCACACTAATACAAGTGCAAAAGTGGTTTCCTGCACCAACACAAGTGCGAAAAGTGGTTTTTCAACACTAACACAAGTGCGAAAAGTGGTTTTTCCACACTAATACAAGTGCGAAAAGTGGTTTTCCATACTAATACAAGTGCAAAAGTGGTTTCTTGCACCAACACAAGTGCGAAAAGTGGTTTTTCAACACTAACACAAGTGCGAAAAGTGGTTTTTCAACACTAACACAAGTGCGAAAAGTGGTTTTCCACACAAATACAAGTGCAAAAGTGGTTTCCTGCACCAACACAAGTGCGAAAAGTGGTTTTTCAACACTAACACAAGTGCAAAAAGTGGTTTTTCAACACTAACACAGGTGCGAAAAGTGGTTTTTCAACACTAACACAAGTGCGAAAAGTGGTTTTTCAACACTAACACAAGTGCGAAAAGTGTTTTTTCCACACTAATACAAGTGCAAAAGTGGGTTCCTGCACCAACACAAGTGCGAAAAGTGGTTTTTCAACAATAACACAAGTGCGAAAAGTGGTTTTTCAACAATATCACAAGTGCAAAAAGTGTTTTTTCCACACTAATACAAGTGCAAATGTGGTTTCCTGCACCAATACAAGTGCGAAAAGTGGTTTTTCAACACTAACACAAGTGCGAAAAGTGGTTTTTCAACACTAACACAAGTGCGAAAAGTGGTTTTTCCACACTAATACAAGTGCAAAAGTGGTTTTTCAACACTAACACAAGTGCGACAAGTGGTTTTTCAACACTAATACAAGTGCAAAAGTGGTTTCCTGCACCAACACAAGTGCGAAAAGTGGTTTTTCAACACTAACACAAGTGCGAAAAGTGGTTTTTCCACACGAATACAAGTGCAAAAGTGGTTTCCTGCACCAACACAAGTGCGAAAAGTGTTTTTTCAACACTAACACAAGTGCGAAAAGTGGTTTTTCAACACTAACACAAGTGCGACAAGTGGTTTTTCAACACTAACACAAGTGCGTCAAGTGGTTTTTCAACACTAACACAAGTGCGAAAAGTAGTTTTTCAACACTAACACAATTGT
This sequence comes from Myxine glutinosa, assembly GCF_964187855.1. NCBI lineage: Eukaryota > Metazoa > Chordata > Myxini > Myxiniformes > Myxinidae > Myxine > Myxine glutinosa. The sequence continues at coordinate 101,729 of NW_027617151.1, forward strand.
GAAAAGTGGTTTTCCCACACTAATACAAGTGCAAAAGTGGTTTTTCAACACCAACACAAGTGCAACAAGTGGTTTTTCAACACTAACACAAGTGTGAAAAGTGGTTTTTCAACAATAACACAAGTGCGAAAAGTGGTTTTTCAACACTAACACAAGTGTGAAAAGTGGTTTTTCAACAATAACACAAGTGCGAAAAGTGGTTTTTCAACACTAACACAAGTGTGAAAAGTGGTTTTCCACACTAATACAAGTGCAAAAGTGTTTTTTCAACACTATCACAAGTGCAAAAAGTGTTTTTTCCACACTAATACAAGTGCAAAAGTGGTTTCCTGCACCAACACAAGTGCGAAAAGTGGTTTTTCAACACTAACACAAGTGCGAAAAGTGGTTTTTCAACACAAACACAAGTGCGAAAAGTGGTTTTTCAACACTAACACAAGTGCGACAAGAGGTTTTCAACACTAATACAAGTGCAAAAGTGGTTTCCTGCACCAACACAAGTGCGAAAAGTGGGTTTTCAACACTAACACAAGTGCGAAAAGTGGTTTTTCCACACTAATACAAGTGCAAAAGTGGTTTCCTGCACCAACACAAGTGCGAAAAGTGGTTTTTCAACACTAACACAAGTGCGAAAAGTGGTTTTTCAACACTAACACAAGTGCGACAAGTGGTTTTTCAACACTAACACAATTGCGTCAAGTGGTTTTTCAACACTAACACAAGTGCGAAAAGTGGTTTTTCAACACTAACACAAGTGTGAAAAGTGGTTTTTCCACACTAATACAAGTGCAAAAGTGGTTTTTCAACACTAACAGAAGTGCGAAAAGTGGTTTTTCAACACTAACACAAGTGCGAAAAGTGGTTTTTCCACACTAATACAAGTGCAAAAGTGGTTTACTGCACCAACACAAGTGCGAAAAGTGGTTTTTCAACACTAACACAAGTGCGAAATGTGGTTTTTCAACACTATCACAAGTGCAAAAAGTGTTTTTTCCACACTAATACAAGTGCAAAAGTGGTTTCCTGCACCAACACAAGTGCGAAAAGTGGTTTTTCAACACTAACACAAGTGCGAAAAGTGGTTTTTCCACACTAACACAAGTGCGAAAAGTGGTTTTTCCACACTAATACAAGTGCAAAAGTGGTTTCCTGCACCAACACAAGTGCGAAAAGTGGTTTTTCAACACTAACACAAGTGCGAAAAGTGGTTTTTCAACACTATCACAAGTGCAAAAAGTGTTTTTTCCACACTAATACAAGTGCAAAAGTGGTTTCCTGCACCAACACAAGTGCGAAAAGTGGTTTTTCAACACTAACACAAGTGCGAAAAGTGGTTTTTCCACACTAATACAAGTGCGAAAAGTGGTTTTCCATACTATTACAAGTGCAAAAGTGGTTTCTTGCACCAACACAAGTGCGAAAAGTGGTTTTTCAACACTAACACAAGTGCGAAAAGTGGTTTTTCAACACTAACACAAGTGCGAAAAGTGGTTTTCCACACAAATACAAGTGCAAAAGTGGTTTCTGCACCAACACAAGTGCGAAAAGTGGTTTTTCCACACTAATACAAGTGCAAAAGTGGTTTCCTGCACCAACACAAGTGCGAAAAGTGGTTTTTCAACACTAACACAAGTGCGAAAAGTGTTTTTTCAACACTAACACAAGTGCGAAAAGTGTTTTTTCCACACTAATACAAGTGCAAAAGTGGTTTCCTGCACCAAAACAAGTGCGAAAAGTGGTTTTTCAACACTAACACAAGTGCGAAAAGTGGTTTTTCAACACTATCACAAGTGCAAAAAGTGTTTTTTTACACACTAATACAAGTGCAAAAGTGGTTTCCTGCACCAAAACAAGTGTGAAAAGTGGTTTTTCAACACTAACACAAGTGCGAAAAGTGGTTTTTCAACACTATCACAAGTGCAAAAAGTGTTTTTTCCACACTAATACAAGTGCAAAAGTGGTTTCCTGCACCAACACAAGTGCGAAAAGTGTTTTTTCCACACTAATACAAGTGCAAAAGTGGTTTCCTGCACCAACACAAGTGCGAAAAGTGGTTTTTCAACACTAACACAAGTGCGAAAAGTGGTTTTTCAACACTAACACAAGTGCGAAAAGTGGTTTTTCAACACTAACACAAGTGCGAAAAGTGGTTTTTCCACACTAATACAAGTGCAAAAGTGGTTTCCTGCACCAACACAAGTGCGAAAAGTGGTTTTTCAACACTAACACAAGTGTGAAAAGTGGTTTTTCCACACTAATACAAGTGCAAAAGTGGTTTTTCAACACTAACACAAGTGCGAAAAGTGGTTTTTCAACACTAACACAAGTGCGAAAAGTGGTTTTTCCACACTAATACAAGTGCAAAAGTGGTTTACTGCACCAACACAAGTGCGAAAAGTGGTTTTTCAACACTAACGCAAGTGCGAAAAGTGGTTTTTCAACACTATCACAAGTGCAAAAAGTGTTTTTTCCACACTAATACAAGTGCAAAAGTGGTTTCCTGCACCAACACAAGTGCGAAAAGTGGTTTTTCAACACTAACACAAGTGCGAAAAGTGGTTTTTCCACACTAACACAAGTGCGAAAAGTGGTTTTTCCACACTAATACAAGTGCAAAAGTTGTTTCCTGCACCAACACAAGTGCGAAAAGTGGTTTTTCAACACTAACACAAGTGCGAAAAGTGGTTTTTCAACACTATCACAAGTGCAAAAAGTGTTTTTTCCACACTAATACAAGTGCAAAAGTGGTTTCCTGCACCAACACAAGTGCGAAAAGTGGTTTTTCAACACTAACACAAGTGCGAAAAGTGGTTTTTCCACACTAATACAAGTGCGAAAAGTGGTTTTCCATACTAATACAAGTGCAAAAGTGGTTTCTTGCACCAACACAAGTGCGAAAAGTGGTTTTTCAACACTAACACAAGTGCGAAAAGTGGTTTTTCAACACTAACACAAGTGCGAAAAGTGGTTTTCCACACAAATACAAGTGCAAAAGTGGTTTCCTGCACCAACACAAGTGCGAAAAGTGGTTTTTCAACACTAACACAAGTGCAAAAAGTGGTTTTTCAACACTAACACAGGTGCGAAAAGTGGTTTTTCAACACTAACACAAGTGCGAAAAGTGGTTTTTCAACACTAACACAAGTGCGAAAAGTGTTTTTTCCACACTAATACAAGTGCAAAAGTGGGTTCCTGCACCAACACAAGTGCGAAAAGTGGTTTTTCAACAATAACACAAGTGCGAAAAGTGGTTTTTCAACAATATCACAAGTGCAAAAAGTGTTTTTTCCACACTAATACAAGTGCAAATGTGGTTTCCTGCACCAATACAAGTGCGAAAAGTGGTTTTTCAACACTAACACAAGTGCGAAAAGTGGTTTTTCAACACTAACACAAGTGCGAAAAGTGGTTTTTCCACACTAATACAAGTGCAAAAGTGGTTTTTCAACACTAACTCAAGTGCGACAAGTGGTTTTTCAACACTAATACAAGTGCAAAAGTGGTTTCCTGCACCAACACAAGTGCGAAAAGTGGTTTTTCAACACTAACACAAGTGCGAAAAGTGGTTTTTCCACACGAATACAAGTGCAAAAGTGGTTTCCTGCACCAACACAAGTGCGAAAAGTGTTTTTTCAACACTAACACAAGTGCGAAAAGTGGTTTTTCAACACTAACACAAGTGCGACAAGTGGTTTTTCAACACTAACACAAGTGCGTCAAGTGGTTTTTCAACACTAACACAAGTGCGAAAAGTAGTTTTTCAACACTAACACAATTGTGAAAAGTGGTTTTCCCACACTAATACAAGTGCAAAAGTGGTTTTTCAACACCAACACAAGTGCAACAAGTGGTTTTTCAACACTAACACAAGTGTGAAAAGTGGTTTTTCAACAATAACACAAGTGCGAAAAGTGGTTTTTCAACACTAACACAAGTGTGAAAAGTGGTTTTTCAACAATAACACAAGTGCGAAAAGTGGTTTTTCAACACTAACACAAGTGTGAAAAGTGGTTTTCCACACTAATACAAGTGCAAAAGTGTTTTTTCAACACTATCACAAGTGCAAAAAGTGTTTTTTCCACACTAATACAAGTGCAAAAGTGGTTTCCTGCACCAACACAAGTGCGAAAAGTGGTTTTTCAACACTAACACAAGTGCGAAAAGTGGTTTTTCAACACAAACACAAGTGCGAAAAGTGGTTTTTCAACACTAACACAAGTGCGACAAGAGGTTTTCAACACTAATACAAGTGCAAAAGTGGTTTCCTGCACCAACACAAGTGCGAAAAGTGGGTTTTCAACACTAACACAAGTGCGAAAAGTGGTTTTTCCACACTAATACAAGTGCAAAAGTGGTTTCCTGCACCAACACAAGTGCGAAAAGTGGTTTTTCAACACTAACACAAGTGCGAAAAGTGGTTTTTCAACACTAACACAAGTGCGACAAGTGGTTTTTCAACACTAACACAATTGCGTCAAGTGGTTTTTCAACACTAACACAAGTGCGAAAAGTGGTTTTTCAACACTAACACAAGTGTGAAAAGTGGTTTTTCCACACTAATACAAGTGCAAAAGTGGTTTTTCAACACTAACAGAAGTGCGAAAAGTGGTTTTTCAACACTAACACAAGTGCGAAAAGTGGTTTTTCCACACTAATACAAGTGCAAAAGTGGTTTACTGCACCAACACAAGTGCGAAAAGTGGTTTTTCAACACTAACACAAGTGCGAAATGTGGTTTTTCAACACTATCACAAGTGCAAAAAGTGTTTTTTCCACACTAATACAAGTGCAAAAGTGGTTTCCTGCACCAACACAAGTGCGAAAAGTGGTTTTTCAACACTAACACAAGTGCGAAAAGTGGTTTTTCCACACTAACACAAGTGCGAAAAGTGGTTTTTCCACACTAATACAAGTGCAAAAGTGGTTTCCTGCACCAACACAAGTGCGAAAAGTGGTTTTTCAACACTAACACAAGTGCGAAAAGTGGTTTTTCAACACTATCACAAGTGCAAAAAGTGTTTTTTCCACACTAATACAAGTGCAAAAGTGGTTTCCTGCACCAACACAAGTGCGAAAAGTGGTTTTTCAACACTAACACAAGTGCGAAAAGTGGTTTTTCCACACTAATACAAGTGCGAAAAGTGGTTTTCCATACTATTACAAGTGCAAAAGTGGTTTCTTGCACCAACACAAGTGCGAAAAGTGGTTTTTCAACACTAACACAAGTGCGAAAAGTGGTTTTTCAACACTAACACAAGTGCGAAAAGTGGTTTTCCACACAAATACAAGTGCAAAAGTGGTTTCCTGCACCAACACAAGTGCGAAAAGTGGTTTTTCAACACTAACACAAGTGCAAAAAGTGGTTTTTCAACACTAACACAGGTGCGAAAAGTGGTTTTTCAACACTAACACAAGTGTGAAAAGTGGTTTTTCAACACTAACACAAGTGCGAAAAGTGGTTTTTCCACACTAATACAAGTGCGAAAAGTGGTTTTCCACACTAATACAAGTGCAAAAGTGGTTTCCTGCACCAACACAGTTGCGAAAAGTGGTTTTTCAACACTAACACAAGTGCGAAAAGTGGTTTTTCAACACGAACACAAATGCGAAAAGTGGTTTTCCACACCAATACAAGTGCGAAAGTGGTTTTTCAACACTAACACAAGTGCGAAAAGTGGTTTTTCAACACTAACACAAGTGCGAAAAGTGGTTTTTCCACACTAATACAAGTGCAAAAGTGGTTTTTCAACACTAACACAAGTGCGACAAGTGGTTTTTCAACACTAATACAAGTGCAAAAGTGGTTTCCTGCACCAACACAAGTGCGAAAAGTGGTTTTTCAACACTAACACAAGTGCGAAAAGTGGTTTTTCCACACTAATACAAGTGCAAAAGTGGTTTCCTGCACCAACACAAGTGCGAAAAGTGGTTTTTCAACACTAACACAAGTGCGAAAAGTGGTTTTTCAACACTAACACAAGTGCGACAAGTGGTTTTTCAACACTAACACAAGTGCGTCAAGTGGTTTTTCAACACTAACACAAGTGCGAAAAGTGGTTTTTCAACACTAACACAATTGTGAAAAGTGGTTTTTCCACACTAATACAAGTGCAAAAGTGGTTTTTCAACACTAACACAAGTGCGACAAGTGGTTTTTCAACACTAACACAAGTGTGAAAAGTGGTTTTTCAACAATAACACAAGTGCGAAAAGTAGTTTTTCAACACTAACACAAGTGTGAAAAGTGGTTTTTCAACAATAACACAAGTGCGAAAAGTGGTTTTTCAACACTAACACAAGTGTGAAAAGTGGTTTTCCACACTAATACAAGTGCAATAGTGGTTTTTCAACACTATCACAAGTGCAAAAAGTGTTTTTTCCACACTAATACAAGTGCAAAAGTGGTTTCCTGCACCAACACAAGTGCGAAAAGTGGTTTTTCAACACTAACACAAGTGCGAAAAGTGGTTTTTCAACACAAACACAAGTGCGAAAAGTGGTTTTTCCACATTAATACAAGTGCAAAAGTGGTTTACTGCACCAACACAAGTGCGAAAAGTGGTTTTTCAACACTAACACAAGTGCGAAAAGTGGTTTTTCAACACTATCACAAGTGCAAAATGTGTATTTTCCACACTAATACAAGTGCAAAAGTTGTTTCCTGCACCAACACAAGTGCGAAAAGTGGTTTTTCAACACTAACACAAGTGCAAAAAGTGGTTTTTCAACACTAACACAGGTGCGAAAAGTGGTTTTTCAACAATAACACAAGTGCGAAAAGTGGTTTTTCAACACTAACACAAGTGCGAAAAGTGGTTTTTCCACACTAATACAAGTGCGAAAAGTGGTTTTCCACACTAACACAAGTGCAAAAGTGGTTTCCTGCACCAACACAAGTGCGAAAAGTGGTTTTTCAACACTAACACAAGTGCGAAAAGTGGTTTTTCAACACTAACACAAGTGCGAAAAGTGGTTTTCCACACAAATACAAGTGCAAAAGTGGTTTCCTGCACCAACACAAGTGCGAAAAGTGGTTTTTCAACACCAATGCAAGTGCGAAAATTGGTTTTTCAACACTAACACAAGTGCGAAAAGTGGTTTTTCAACACTAACACAAGTGCGAAAAGTGGTTTTTCCACACTAATACAAGTGCAAAAGTGGTTTCCTGCACCAACATAAGTGCGAAAAGTGGTTTTTCAACACTAACACAGGTGCGAAAAGTGGTTTTTCAACACTAATACAAGTGCGAAAAGTGGTTTTTTCACATTAATACAAGTGCAAAAGTGGTTTCCTGCACCAACACAAGTGCGAAAAGTGGTTTTTCAACACTAACACAAGTGCGAAAAGTGGTTTTTCAACACGAACACAAGTGCGACAAGTGGTTTTTCAACACTAACACAAGTGCGACAAGTGGTTTTTCAACACTAACACAAGTGCGAAAAGTGGTTTTTCAACACTAACACAAGTGTGAAAAGTGGTTTTTCCACACTAATACAAGTGCAAAAGTGGTTTTTCAACACTAACACAAGTGCGACAAGTGGTTTTTGAACACTAACACAAGTGTGAAAAGTGGTTTTTCAACAATAACACAAGTGTGAAAAGTGGTTTTTCAACACTAACACAAGTGTGAAAAGTGGTTTTTCAACAATAACACAAGTGCGAAAAGTGGTTTTTCAACACTAACACAAGTGTGAAAAGTGGTTTTTCCACACTAATACAAGTGCAAAAGTGGTTTTTCAACACTATCACAAGTGCAAAAAGTGTTTTTTCCACACTAATACAAGTGCAAAAGTGGTTTCCTGCACCAACACAAGTGCGAAAAGTGGTTTTTCAACACTAACACAAGTGCGAAAAGTGGTTTTTCAACACTAACACAAGTGCGAAAAGTGGTTTTTCCACACTAATACAAGTGCAAAAGTGGTTTACTGCACCAACACAAGTGCGAAAAGTGGTTTTTCAACACTAACACAAGTGCAAAAAGTGTTTTTTCAACACTATCACAAGTGCAAAATGTGTTTTTTCCACACTAATACAAGTGCAAAAGTAGTTTCCTGCACCAACACAAGTGTGAAATGTGGTTTTTCAACACTAACACAAGTGCGAAAAGTGGTTTTTCAACACTAACACAAGTGCAAAAAGTGGTTTTTCAACACTAACACAAGTGCGAAAAGTGGTTTTTCAACACTAACACAAGTGCGAAAAGTGGTTTTTCAACACTAACACAAGTGCGAAAAGTGTTTTTTCCACACTAATACAAGTGCAAAAGTGGTTTCCTGCACCAACACAAGTGCGAAAAGTGGTTTTTTCAACACTAACACAAGTGCGAAAAGTGGTTTTTCAACACTATCACAAGTGCAAAAAGTGTTTTTTCCACACTAATACAAGTGCAGAAGTGGTTTCCTGCACCAACACAAGTGCGAAAAGTGGTTTTTCAACACTAACACAAGTCCGAAAAGTGGTTTTTCCACACTAATACAAGTGCGAAAAGTGGTTTTTCAACACTAACACAAGTGCGACAAGTGGTTTTTCAACACTAACACAAGTGCGAAAAGTGGTTTTTCAACACTAACACAAGTGCGAAAAGTGGTTTTTCCACACTAATACAAGTGCGAAAAGTGGTTTTTCAACACTAACACAAGTGCGACAAGTGGTTTTTCAACATTAACACCAGTGCGAAAAGTGGTTTTTTCCACACTAAGACAAGTGCAAAAGTGGTTTCCTGCACCAACACAAGTGCGAAAAGTGGTTTTTCAACACTAACACAAGTGCGAAAAGTGGTTTTTCAACACTATCACAAGTGCAAAAAGTGTTTTTTCCACACTAATACAAGTGCAAAAGTGGTTTCCTGCACCAACACAAGTGCGAAAAGTGGTTTTTCAACACTAACACAAGTGCAAAAAGTGGTTTTTCAACACTAACACAAGTGCGAAAAGTGGTTTTTCAACACTAACACAAGTGCGAAAAGTGGTTTTTCCACACTAATACAAGTGCAAAAGTGGTTTCCTGCACCAACACAAGTGCGAAAAGTGGTTTTTCAACACTAACACAAGTGCAAAAAGTGGTTTTTCAACACTATCACAAGTGCAAAAAGTGTTTTTTCCACACTAATACAAGTGCAAAAGTGGTTTCCTGCACCAACACAAGTGCGAAAAGTGGTTTTTCAACACTAACACAAGTGCGAAAAGTGTTTTTTCAACACTAACACAAGTGCGAAAAGTGTTTTTTCCACACTAATACAAGTGCAAAAGTGGTTTCCTGCACCAAAACAAGTGCGAAAAGTGGTTTTTCAACACTAACACAAGTGCGAAAAGTGGTTTTTCAACACTATCACAAGTGCAAAAAGTGTTTTTTACACACTAATACAAGTGCAAAAGTGGTTTCCTGCACCAAAACAAGTGTGAAAAGTGGTTTTTCAACACTAACACAAGTGCGAAAAGTGGTTTTTCAACACTATCACAAGTGCAAAAAGTGTTTTTTCCACACTAATACAAGTGCAAAAGTGGTTTCCTGCACCAACACAAGTGCGAAAAGTGTTTTTTCCACACTAATACAAGTGCAAAAGTGGTTTCCTGCACCAACACAAGTGCGAAAAGTGGTTTTTCAACACTAACACAAGTGCGAAAAGTGGTTTTTCAACACTAACACAAGTGCGAAAAGTGGTTTTTCAACACTAACACAAGTGCGAAAAGTGGTTTTTCCACACTAATACAAGTGCAAAAGTGGTTTCCTGCACCAACACAAGTGCGAAAAGTGGTTTTTCAACACTAACACAAGTGTGAAAAGTGGTTTTTCCACACTAATACAAGTGCAAAAGTGGTTTTTCAACACTAACACAAGTGCGAAAAGTGGTTTTTCAACACTAACACAAGTGCGAAAAGTGGTTTTTCCACACTAATACAAGTGCAAAAGTGGTTTACTGCACCAACACAAGTGCGAAAAGTGGTTTTTCAACACTAACGCAAGTGCGAAAAGTGGTTTTTCAACACTATCACAAGTGCAAAAAGTGTTTTTTCCACACTAATACAAGTGCAAAAGTGGTTTCCTGCACCAACACAAGTGCGAAAAGTGGTTTTTCAACACTAACACAAGTGCGAAAAGTGGTTTTTCCACACTAACACAAGTGCGAAAAGTGGTTTTTCCACACTAATACAAGTGCAAAAGTTGTTTCCTGCACCAACACAAGTGCGAAAAGTGGTTTTTCAACACTAACACAAGTGCGAAAAGTGGTTTTTCAACACTATCACAAGTGCAAAAAGTGTTTTTTCCACACTAATACAAGTGCAAAAGTGGTTTCCTGCACCAACACAAGTGCGAAAAGTGGTTTTTCAACACTAACACAAGTGCGAAAAGTGGTTTTTCCACACTAATACAAGTGCGAAAAGTGGTTTTCCATACTAATACAAGTGCAAAAGTGGTTTCTTGCACCAACACAAGTGCGAAAAGTGGTTTTTCAACACTAACACAAGTGCGAAAAGTGGTTTTTCAACACTAACACAAGTGCGAAAAGTGGTTTTCCACACAAATACAAGTGCAAAAGTGGTTTCCTGCACCAACACAAGTGCGAAAAGTGGTTTTTCAACACTAACACAAGTGCAAAAAGTGGTTTTTCAACACTAACACAGGTGCGAAAAGTGGTTTTTCAACACTAACACAAGTGCGAAAAGTGGTTTTTCAACACTAACACAAGTGCGAAAAGTGTTTTTTCCACACTAATACAAGTGCAAAAGTGGGTTCCTGCACCAACACAAGTGCGAAAAGTGGTTTTTCAACAATAACACAAGTGCGAAAAGTGGTTTTTCAACAATATCACAAGTGCAAAAAGTGTTTTTTCCACACTAATACAAGTGCAAATGTGGTTTCCTGCACCAATACAAGTGCGAAAAGTGGTTTTTCAACACTAACACAAGTGCGAAAAGTGGTTTTTCAACACTAACACAAGTGCGAAAAGTGGTTTTTCCACACTAATACAAGTGCAAAAGTGGTTTTTCAACACTAACACAAGTGCGACAAGTGGTTTTTCAACACTAATACAAGTGCAAAAGTGGTTTCCTGCACCAACACAAGTGCGAAAAGTGGTTTTTCAACACTAACACAAGTGCGAAAAGTGGTTTTTCCACACGAATACAAGTGCAAAAGTGGTTTCCTGCACCAACACAAGTGCGAAAAGTGTTTTTTCAACACTAACACAAGTGCGAAAAGTGGTTTTTCAACACTAACACAAGTGCGACAAGTGGTTTTTCAACACTAACACAAGTGCGTCAAGTGGTTTTTCAACACTAACACAAGTGCGAAAAGTAGTTTTTCAACACTAACACAATTGTGAAAAGTGGTTTTCCCACACTAATACAAGTGCAAAAGTGGTTTTTCAACACCAACACAAGTGCAACAAGTGGTTTTTCAACACTAACACAAGTGTGAAAAGTGGTTTTTCAACAATAACACAAGTGCGAAAAGTGGTTTTTCAACACTAACACAAGTGTGAAAAGTGGTTTTTCAACAATAACACAAGTGCGAAAAGTGGTTTTTCAACACTAACACAAGTGTGAAAAGTGGTTTTCCACACTAATACAAGTGCAAAAGTGTTTTTTCAACACTATCACAAGTGCAAAAAGTGTTTTTTCCACACTAATACAAGTGCAAAAGTGGTTTCCTGCACCAACACAAGTGCGAAAAGTGGTTTTTCAACACTAACACAAGTGCGAAAAGTGGTTTTTCAACACAAACACAAGTGCGAAAAGTGGTTTTTCAACACTAACACAAGTGCGACAAGAGGTTTTCAACACTAATACAAGTGCAAAAGTGGTTTCCTGCACCAACACAAGTGCGAAAAGTGGGTTTTCAACACTAACACAAGTGCGAAAAGTGGTTTTTCCACACTAATACAAGTGCAAAAGTGGTTTCCTGCACCAACACAAGTGCGAAAAGTGGTTTTTCAACACTAACACAAGTGCGAAAAGTGGTTTTTCAACACTAACACAAGTGCGACAAGTGGTTTTTCAACACTAACACAATTGCGTCAAGTGGTTTTTCAACACTAACACAAGTGCGAAAAGTGGTTTTTCAACACTAACACAAGTGTGAAAAGTGGTTTTTCCACACTAATACAAGTGCAAAAGTGGTTTTTCAACACTAACAGAAGTGCGAAAAGTGGTTTTTCAACACTAACACAAGTGCGAAAAGTGGTTTTTCCACACTAATACAAGTGCAAAAGTGGTTTACTGCACCAACACAAGTGCGAAAAGTGGTTTTTCAACACTAACACAAGTGCGAAATGTGGTTTTTCAACACTATCACAAGTGCAAAAAGTGTTTTTTCCACACTAATACAAGTGCAAAAGTGGTTTCCTGCACCAACACAAGTGCGAAAAGTGGTTTTTCAACACTAACACAAGTGCGAAAAGTGGTTTTTCCACACTAACACAAGTGCGAAAAGTGGTTTTTCCACACTAATACAAGTGCAAAAGTGGTTTCCTGCACCAACACAAGTGCGAAAAGTGGTTTTTCAACACTAACACAAGTGCGAAAAGTGGTTTTTCAACACTATCACAAGTGCAAAAAGTGTTTTTTCCACACTAATACAAGTGCAAAAGTGGTTTCCTGCACCAACACAAGTGCGAAAAGTGGTTTTTCAACACTAACACAAGTGCGAAAAGTGGTTTTTCCACACTAATACAAGTGCGAAAAGTGGTTTTCCATACTATTACAAGTGCAAAAGTGGTTTCTTGCACCAACACAAGTGCGAAAAGTGGTTTTTCAACACTAACACAAGTGCGAAAAGTGGTTTTTCAACACTAACACAAGTGCGAAAAGTGGTTTTCCACACAAATACAAGTGCAAAAGTGGTTTCCTGCACCAACACAAGTGCGAAAAGTGGTTTTTCAACACTAACACAAGTGCAAAAAGTGGTTTTTCAACACTAACACAGGTGCGAAAAGTGGTTTTTCAACACTAACACAAGTGTGAAAAGTGGTTTTTCAACACTAACACAAGTGCGAAAAGTGGTTTTTCCACACTAATACAAGTGCGAAAAGTGGTTTTCCACACTAATACAAGTGCAAAAGTGGTTTCCTGCACCAACACAGTTGCGAAAAGTGGTTTTTCAACACTAACACAAGTGCGAAAAGTGGTTTTTCAACACGAACACAAATGCGAAAAGTGGTTTTCCACACCAATACAAGTGCGAAAGTGGTTTTTCAACACTAACACAAGTGCGAAAAGTGGTTTTTCAACACTAACACAAGTGCGAAAAGTGGTTTTTCCACACTAATACAAGTGCAAAAGTGGTTTTTCAACACTAACACAAGTGCGACAAGTGGTTTTTCAACACTAATACAAGTGCAAAAGTGGTTTCCTGCACCAACACAAGTGCGAAAAGTGGTTTTTCAACACTAACACAAGTGCGAAAAGTGGTTTTTCCACACGAATACAAGTGCAAAAGTGGTTTCCTGCACCAACACAAGTGCGAAAAGTGTTTTTTCAACACTAACACAAGTGCGAAAAGTGGTTTTTCAACACTAACACAAGTGCGACAAGTGGTTTTTCAACACTAACACAAGTGCGTCAAGTGGTTTTTCAACACTAACACAAGTGCGAAAAGTAGTTTTTCAACACTAACACAATTGTGAAAAGTGGTTTTCCCACACTAATACAAGTGCAAAAGTGGTTTTTCAACACCAACACAAGTGCAACAAGTGGTTTTTCAACACTAACACAAGTGTGAAAAGTGGTTTTTCAACAATAACACAAGTGCGAAAAGTGGTTTTTCAACACTAACACAAGTGTGAAAAGTGGTTTTTCAACAATAACACAAGTGCGAAAAGTGGTTTTTCAACACTAACACAAGTGTGAAAAGTGGTTTTCCACACTAATACAAGTGCAAAAGTGTTTTTTCAACACTATCACAAGTGCAAAAAGTGTTTTTTCCACACTAATACAAGTGCAAAAGTGGTTTCCTGCACCAACACAAGTGCGAAAAGTGGTTTTTCAACACTAACACAAGTGCGAAAAGTGGTTTTTCAACACAAACACAAGTGCGAAAAGTGGTTTTTCAACACTAACACAAGTGCGACAAGAGGTTTTCAACACTAATACAAGTGCAAAAGTGGTTTCCTGCACCAACACAAGTGCGAAAAGTGGGTTTTCAACACTAACACAAGTGCGAAAAGTGGTTTTTCCACACTAATACAAGTGCAAAAGTGGTTTCCTGCACCAACACAAGTGCGAAAAGTGGTTTTTCAACACTAACACAAGTGCGAAAAGTGGTTTTTCAACACTAACACAAGTGCGACAAGTGGTTTTTCAACACTAACACAATTGCGTCAAGTGGTTTTTCAACACTAACACAAGTGCGAAAAGTGGTTTTTCAACACTAACACAAGTGTGAAAAGTGGTTTTTCCACACTAATACAAGTGCAAAAGTGGTTTTTCAACACTAACAGAAGTGCGAAAAGTGGTTTTTCAACACTAACACAAGTGCGAAAAGTGGTTTTTCCACACTAATACAAGTGCAAAAGTGGTTTACTGCACCAACACAAGTGCGAAAAGTGGTTTTTCAACACTAACACAAGTGCGAAATGTGGTTTTTCAACACTATCACAAGTGCAAAAAGTGTTTTTTCCACACTAATACAAGTGCAAAAGTGGTTTCCTGCACCAACACAAGTGCGAAAAGTGGTTTTTCAACACTAACACAAGTGCGAAAAGTGGTTTTTCCACACTAACACAAGTGCGAAAAGTGGTTTTTCCACACTAATACAAGTGCAAAAGTGGTTTCCTGCACCAACACAAGTGCGAAAAGTGGTTTTTCAACACTAACACAAGTGCGAAAAGTGGTTTTTCAACACTATCACAAGTGCAAAAAGTGTTTTTTCCACACTAATACAAGTGCAAAAGTGGTTTCCTGCACCAACACAAGTGCGAAAAGTGGTTTTTCAACACTAACACAAGTGCGAAAAGTGGTTTTTCCACACTAATACAAGTGCGAAAAGTGGTTTTCCATACTATTACAAGTGCAAAAGTGGTTTCTTGCACCAACACAAGTGCGAAAAGTGGTTTTTCAACACTAACACAAGTGCGAAAAGTGGTTTTTCAACACTAACACAAGTGCGAAAAGTGGTTTTCCACACAAATACAAGTGCAAAAGTGGTTTCCTGCACCAACACAAGTGCGAAAAGTGGTTTTTCAACACTAACACAAGTGCAAAAAGTGGTTTTTCAACACTAACACAGGTGCGAAAAGTGGTTTTTCAACACTAACACAAGTGTGAAAAGTGGTTTTTCAACACTAACACAAGTGCGAAAAGTGGTTTTTCCACACTAATACAAGTGCGAAAAGTGGTTTTCCACACTAATACAAGTGCAAAAGTGGTTTCCTGCACCAACACAGTTGCGAAAAGTGGTTTTTCAACACTAACACAAGTGCGAAAAGTGGTTTTTCAACACGAACACAAATGCGAAAAGTGGTTTTCCACACCAATACAAGTGCGAAAGTGGTTTTTCAACACTAACACAAGTGCGAAAAGTGGTTTTTCAACACTAACACAAGTGCGAAAAGTGGTTTTTCCACACTAATACAAGTGCAAAAGTGGTTTTTCAACACTAACACAAGTGCGACAAGTGGTTTTTCAACACTAATACAAGTGCAAAAGTGGTTTCCTGCACCAACACAAGTGCGAAAAGTGGTTTTTCAACACTAACACAAGTGCGAAAAGTGGTTTTTCCACACTAATACAAGTGCAAAAGTGGTTTCCTGCACCAACACAAGTGCGAAAAGTGGTTTTTCAACACTAACACAAGTGCGAAAAGTGGTTTTTCAACACTAACACAAGTGCGACAAGTGGTTTTTCAACACTAACACAAGTGCGTCAAGTGGTTTTTCAACACTAACACAAGTGCGAAAAGTGGTTTTTCAACACTAACACAATTGTGAAAAGTGGTTTTTCCACACTAATACAAGTGCAAAAGTGGTTTTTCAACACTAACACAAGTGCGACAAGTGGTTTTTCAACACTAACACAAGTGTGAAAAGTGGTTTTTCAACAATAACACAAGTGCGAAAAGTAGTTTTTCAACACTAACACAAGTGTGAAAAGTGGTTTTTCAACAATAACACAAGTGCGAAAAGTGGTTTTTCAACACTAACACAAGTGTGAAAAGTGGTTTTCCACACTAATACAAGTGCAATAGTGGTTTTTCAACACTATCACAAGTGCAAAAAGTGTTTTTTCCACACTAATACAAGTGCAAAAGTGGTTTCCTGCACCAACACAAGTGCGAAAAGTGGTTTTTCAACACTAACACAAGTGCGAAAAGTGGTTTTTCAACACAAACACAAGTGCGAAAAGTGGTTTTTCCACATTAATACAAGTGCAAAAGTGGTTTACTGCACCAACACAAGTGCGAAAAGTGGTTTTTCAACACTAACACAAGTGCGAAAAGTGGTTTTTCAACACTATCACAAGTGCAAAATGTGTATTTTCCACACTAATACAAGTGCAAAAGTTGTTTCCTGCACCAACACAAGTGCGAAAAGTGGTTTTTCAACACTAACACAAGTGCAAAAAGTGGTTTTTCAACACTAACACAGGTGCGAAAAGTGGTTTTTCAACAATAACACAAGTGCGAAAAGTGGTTTTTCAACACTAACACAAGTGCGAAAAGTGGTTTTTCCACACTAATACAAGTGCGAAAAGTGGTTTTCCACACTAACACAAGTGCAAAAGTGGTTTCCTGCACCAACACAAGTGCGAAAAGTGGTTTTTCAACACTAACACAAGTGCGAAAAGTGGTTTTTCAACACTAACACAAGTGCGAAAAGTGGTTTTCCACACAAATACAAGTGCAAAAGTGGTTTCCTGCACCAACACAAGTGCGAAAAGTGGTTTTTCAACACCAATGCAAGTGCGAAAATTGGTTTTTCAACACTAACACAAGTGCGAAAAGTGGTTTTTCAACACTAACACAAGTGCGAAAAGTGGTTTTTCCACACTAATACAAGTGCAAAAGTGGTTTTCCACACTAACACAAGTGCAAAAGTGGTTTCCTGCACCAACACAAGTGCGAAAAGTAGTTTTTCAACACTAACACAATTGTGAAAAGTGGTTTTCCCACACTAATACAAGTGCAAAAGTGGTTTTTCAACACCAACACAAGTGCAACAAGTGGTTTTTCAACACTAACACAAGTGTGAAAAGTGGTTTTTCAACAATAACACAAGTGCGAAAAGTGGTTTTTCAACACTAACACAAGTGTGAAAAGTGGTTTTTCAACAATAACACAAGTGCGAAAAGTGGTTTTTCAACACTAACACAAGTGTGAAAAGTGGTTTTCCACACTAATACAAGTGCAAAAGTGTTTTTTCAACACTATCACAAGTGCAAAAAGTGTTTTTTCCACACTAATACAAGTGCAAAAGTGGTTTCCTGCACCAACACAAGTGCGAAAAGTGGTTTTTCAACACTAACACAAGTGCGAAAAGTGGTTTTTCAACACAAACACAAGTGCGAAAAGTGGTTTTTCAACACTAACACAAGTGCGACAAGAGGTTTTCAACACTAATACAAGTGCAAAAGTGGTTTCCTGCACCAACACAAGTGCGAAAAGTGGGTTTTCAACACTAACACAAGTGCGAAAAGTGGTTTTTCCACACTAATACAAGTGCAAAAGTGGTTTCCTGCACCAACACAAGTGCGAAAAGTGGTTTTTCAACACTAACACAAGTGCGAAAAGTGGTTTTTCAACACTAACACAAGTGCGACAAGTGGTTTTTCAACACTAACACAATTGCGTCAAGTGGTTTTTCAACACTAACACAAGTGCGAAAAGTGGTTTTTCAACACTAACACAAGTGTGAAAAGTGGTTTTTCCACACTAATACAAGTGCAAAAGTGGTTTTTCAACACTAACAGAAGTGCGAAAAGTGGTTTTTCAACACTAACACAAGTGCGAAAAGTGGTTTTTCCACACTAATACAAGTGCAAAAGTGGTTTACTGCACCAACACAAGTGCGAAAAGTGGTTTTTCAACACTAACACAAGTGCGAAATGTGGTTTTTCAACACTATCACAAGTGCAAAAAGTGTTTTTTCCACACTAATACAAGTGCAAAAGTGGTTTCCTGCACCAACACAAGTGCGAAAAGTGGTTTTTCAACACTAACACAAGTGCGAAAAGTGGTTTTTCCACACTAACACAAGTGCGAAAAGTGGTTTTTCCACACTAATACAAGTGCAAAAGTGGTTTCCTGCACCAACACAAGTGCGAAAAGTGGTTTTTCAACACTAACACAAGTGCGAAAAGTGGTTTTTCAACACTATCACAAGTGCAAAAAGTGTTTTTTCCACACTAATACAAGTGCAAAAGTGGTTTCCTGCACCAACACAAGTGCGAAAAGTGGTTTTTCAACACTAACACAAGTGCGAAAAGTGGTTTTTCCACACTAATACAAGTGCGAAAAGTGGTTTTCCATACTATTACAAGTGCAAAAGTGGTTTCTTGCACCAACACAAGTGCGAAAAGTGGTTTTTCAACACTAACACAAGTGCGAAAAGTGGTTTTTCAACACTAACACAAGTGCGAAAAGTGGTTTTCCACACAAATACAAGTGCAAAAGTGGTTTCCTGCACCAACACAAGTGCGAAAAGTGGTTTTTCAACACTAACACAAGTGCAAAAAGTGGTTTTTCAACACTAACACAGGTGCGAAAAGTGGTTTTTCAACACTAACACAAGTGTGAAAAGTGGTTTTTCAACACTAACACAAGTGCGAAAAGTGGTTTTTCCACACTAATACAAGTGCGAAAAGTGGTTTTCCACACTAATACAAGTGCAAAAGTGGTTTCCTGCACCAACACAGTTGCGAAAAGTGGTTTTTCAACACTAACACAAGTGCGAAAAGTGGTTTTTCAACACGAACACAAATGCGAAAAGTGGTTTTCCACACCAATACAAGTGCGAAAGTGGTTTTTCAACACTAACACAAGTGCGAAAAGTGGTTTTTCAACACTAACACAAGTGCGAAAAGTGGTTTTTCCACACTAATACAAGTGCAAAAGTGGTTTTTCAACACTAACACAAGTGCGACAAGTGGTTTTTCAACACTAATACAAGTGCAAAAGTGGTTTCCTGCACCAACACAAGTGCGAAAAGTGGTTTTTCAACACTAACACAAGTGCGAAAAGTGGTTTTTCCACACTAATACAAGTGCAAAAGTGGTTTCCTGCACCAACACAAGTGCGAAAAGTGGTTTTTCAACACTAACACAAGTGCGAAAAGTGGTTTTTCAACACTAACACAAGTGCGACAAGTGGTTTTTCAACACTAACACAAGTGCGTCAAGTGGTTTTTCAACACTAACACAAGTGCGAAAAGTGGTTTTTCAACACTAACACAATTGTGAAAAGTGGTTTTTCCACACTAATACAAGTGCAAAAGTGGTTTTTCAACACTAACACAAGTGCGACAAGTGGTTTTTCAACACTAACACAAGTGTGAAAAGTGGTTTTTCAACAATAACACAAGTGCGAAAAGTAGTTTTTCAACACTAACACAAGTGTGAAAAGTGGTTTTTCAACAATAACACAAGTGCGAAAAGTGGTTTTTCAACACTAACACAAGTGTGAAAAGTGGTTTTCCACACTAATACAAGTGCAATAGTGGTTTTTCAACACTATCACAAGTGCAAAAAGTGTTTTTTCCACACTAATACAAGTGCAAAAGTGGTTTCCTGCACCAACACAAGTGCGAAAAGTGGTTTTTCAACACTAACACAAGTGCGAAAAGTGGTTTTTCAACACAAACACAAGTGCGAAAAGTGGTTTTTCCACATTAATACAAGTGCAAAAGTGGTTTACTGCACCAACACAAGTGCGAAAAGTGGTTTTTCAACACTAACACAAGTGCGAAAAGTGGTTTTTCAACACTATCACAAGTGCAAAATGTGTATTTTCCACACTAATACAAGTGCAAAAGTTGTTTCCTGCACCAACACAAGTGCGAAAAGTGGTTTTTCAACACTAACACAAGTGCAAAAAGTGGTTTTTCAACACTAACACAGGTGCGAAAAGTGGTTTTTCAACAATAACACAAGTGCGAAAAGTGGTTTTTCAACACTAACACAAGTGCGAAAAGTGGTTTTTCCACACTAATACAAGTGCGAAAAGTGGTTTTCCACACTAACACAAGTGCAAAAGTGGTTTCCTGCACCAACACAAGTGCGAAAAGTGGTTTTTCAACACTAACACAAGTGCGAAAAGTGGTTTTTCAACACTAACACAAGTGCGAAAAGTGGTTTTCCACACAAATACAAGTGCAAAAGTGGTTTCCTGCACCAACACAAGTGCGAAAAGTGGTTTTTCAACACCAATGCAAGTGCGAAAATTGGTTTTTCAACACTAACACAAGTGCGAAAAGTGGTTTTTCAACACTAACACAAGTGCGAAAAGTGGTTTTTCCACACTAATACAAGTGCAAAAGTGGTTTCCTGCACCAACATAAGTGCGAAAAGTGGTTTTTCAACACTAACACAGGTGCGAAAAGTGGTTTTTCAACACTAATACAAGTGCGAAAAGTGGTTTTTTCACATTAATACAAGTGCAAAAGTGGTTTCCTGCACCAACACAAGTGCGAAAAGTGGTTTTTCAACACTAACACAAGTGCGAAAAGTGGTTTTTCAACACGAACACAAGTGCGACAAGTGGTTTTTCAACACTAACACAAGTGCGACAAGTGGTTTTTCAACACTAACACAAGTGCGAAAAGTGGTTTTTCAACACTAACACAAGTGTGAAAAGTGGTTTTTCCACACTAATACAAGTGCAAAAGTGGTTTTTCAACACTAACACAAGTGCGACAAGTGGTTTTTGAACACTAACACAAGTGTGAAAAGTGGTTTTTCAACAATAACACAAGTGTGAAAAGTGGTTTTTCAACACTAACACAAGTGTGAAAAGTGGTTTTTCAACAATAACACAAGTGCGAAAAGTGGTTTTTCAACACTAACACAAGTGTGAAAAGTGGTTTTTCCACACTAATACAAGTGCAAAAGTGGTTTTTCAACACTATCACAAGTGCAAAAAGTGTTTTTTCCACACTAATACAAGTGCAAAAGTGGTTTCCTGCACCAACACAAGTGCGAAAAGTGGTTTTTCAACACTAACACAAGTGCGAAAAGTGGTTTTTCAACACTAACACAAGTGCGAAAAGTGGTTTTTCCACACTAATACAAGTGCAAAAGTAGTTTCCTGCACCAACACAAGTGTGAAATGTGGTTTTTCAACACTAACACAAGTGCGAAAAGTGGTTTTTCAACACTAACACAAGTGCAAAAAGTGGTTTTTCAACACTAACACAAGTGCGAAAAGTGGTTTTTCAACACTAACACAAGTGCGAAAAGTGGTTTTTCAACACTAACACAAGTGCGAAAAGTGGTTTTTCAACACTAATACAAGTGCGAAAAGTGGTTTTTCCACACTAATACAAGTGCGAAAAGTGGTTTTCCACACTAATACAAGTGCAAAAGTGGTTTCCTGCCACAACACAAGTGCGAAAAGTGGTTTTTCAACACCAACACAAGTGCGAAAAGTGGTTTTTCAACACTAACACAAGTGCGAAAAGTGGTTTTCCACACTAATACAAGTGCAAAAGTGGTTTCCTGCACCAACACAAGTGCGAAAAGTGGTTTTTCAACACTAATACAAGTGCGAAAAGTGGTTTTTCAACACTAATACAAGTGCGAAAAGTGGTTTTTCAACACTAATGCAAGTGCGAAAAGTGGTTTTTCCACACTAATACAAGTGCAAAAGTGGTTTTTCAACACTAACACAAGTGCGACAAGTGGTTTTTCAATACGAATACAAGTGCAAAAGTCGTTTCCTGCACCAACACAAGTGCGAAAAGTGGTTTTTCAACACTAACACAAGTGCGAAAAGTGGTTTTTCCACACTAATACAAGTGCAAAAGTGGTTTCCTGCACCAACACAAGTGCGAAAAGTCGTTTTTCCACACGAATACAAGTGCAAAAGTGGTTTTTCAACACTAACACAAGTGCGACAAGAGGTTTTTCAACACTAATACAAGTGCAAAAGTGGTTTCCTGCACCAACACAAGTGCGAAAAGTGGTTTTTCAACACTAACACAAGTGCGAAAAGTGGTTTTTCCACACTAATACAAGTGCAAAAGTGGTTTCCTGCACCAACACAAGTGCGAAAAGTGGTTTTTCAACACTAACACAAGTGCGAAAAGTGGTTTTTCAACACTAACACAAGTGCGAAAAGTGGTTTTTCAACACTAACACAAGTGCGACAAGTGGTTTTTCAACACTAACACAAGTGCGTCAAGTGGTTTTTCAACACAAACACAAGTGCGAAAAGTGGTTTTTCAACACTAACACAAGTGTGAAAAGTGGTTTTTCCACACTAATACAAGTGCAAAAGTGGTTTTTCAACACTAACACAAGTGCGAAAAGTGGTTTTTCAACACTAACACAAGTGTGAAAAGTGGTTTTTCAACAATAACACAAGTGCGAAAAGTGGTTTTTCAACACTAACACAAGTGTGAAAAGTGGTTTTTCAACAATAACACAAGTGCGAAAAGTGGTTTTTCAACACTAACACAAGTGTGAAAAGTGGTTTTCCACACTAATACAAGTGCAAAAGTGTTTTTTCAACACTATCACAAGTGCAAAAAGTGTTTTTTCCACACTAATACAAGTGCAAAAGTGGTTTCCTGCACCAACACAAGTGCGAAAAGTGGTTTTTCAACACTAACACAAGTGCGAAAAGTGGTTTTTCAACACAAACACAAGTGCGAAAAGTGGTTTTTCAACACTAACACAAGTGCGACAAGAGGTTTTTCAACACTAATACAAGTGCAAAAGTGGTTTCCTGCACCAACACAAGTGCGAAAAGTGGGTTTTCAACACTAACACAAGTGCGAAAAGTGGTTTTTCCACACTAATACAAGTGCAAAAGTGGTTTCCTGCACCAACACAAGTGCGAAAAGTGGTTTTTCAACACTAACACAAGTGCGAAAAGTGGTTTTTCAACACTAACACAAGTGCGACAAGTGGTTTTTCAACACTAACACAATTGCGTCAAGTGGTTTTTCAACACTAACACAAGTGCGAAAAGTGGTTTTTCAACACTAACACAAGTGTGAAAAGTGGTTTTAGCACACTAATACAAGTGCAAAAGTGGTTTTTCAACACTAACAGAAGTGCGAAAAGTGGTTTTTCAACACTAACACAAGTGCGAAAAGTGGTTTTTCCACACTAATACAAGTGCAAAAGTGGTTTACTGCACCAACACAAGTGCGAAAAGTGGTTTTTCAACACTAACACAAGTGCGAAATGTGGTTTTTCAACACTATCACAAGTGCAAAAAGTGTTTTTTCCACACTAATACAAGTGCAAAAGTGGTTTCCTGCACCAACACAAGTGCGAAAAGTGGTTTTTCAACACTAACACAAGTGCGAAAAGTGGTTTTTCCACACTAACACAAGTGCGAAAAGTGGTTTTTCCACACTAATACAAGTGCAAAAGTGGTTTCCTGCACCAACACAAGTGCGAAAAGTGGTTTTTCAACACTAACACAAGTGCGAAAAGTGGTTTTTCAACACTATCACAAGTGCAAAAAGTGTTTTTTCCACACTAATACAAGTGCAAAAGTGGTTTCCTGCACCAACACAAGTGCGAAAAGTGGTTTTTCAACACTAACACAAGTGCGAAAAGTGGTTTTTCCACACTAATACAAGTGCGAAAAGTGGTTTTTCAACACTAACACAAGAGCGAAAAGTGGTTTTTCAACACTAACACAAGTGCGAAAAGTGGTTTTCCACACAAATACAAGTGCAAAAGTGGTTTCCTGCACCAACACAAGTGCGAAAAGTGGTTTTTCAACACTAACACAAGTGCAAAAAGTGGTTTTTCAACACTAACACAGGTGCGAAAAGTGGTTTTTCAACACTAACACAAGTGTGAAAAGTGGTTTTTCAACACTAACACAAGTGCGAAAAGTGGTTTTTCCACACTAATACAAGTGCGAAAAGTGGTTTTCCACACTAATACAAGTGCAAAAGTGGTTTCCTGCACCAACACAAGTGCGAAAAGTGGTTTTTCAACACTAACACAAGTGCGAAAAGTGGTTTTTCAACACGAACACAAATGCGAAAAGTGGTTTTCCACACCAATACAAGTGCGAAAGTGGTTTTTCAACACTAACACAAGTGCGAAAAGTGGTTTTTCAACACTAACACAAGTGCGAAAAGTGGTTTTTCCACACGAATACAAGTGCAAAAGTGGTTTTTCAACACTAACACAAGTGCGACAAGTGGTTTTTCAACACTAATACAAGTGCAAAAGTGGTTTCCTGCACCAACACAAGTGCGAAAAGTGGTTTTTCAACACTAACACAAGTGCGAAAAGTGTTTTTTCCACACTAATACAAGTGCAAAAGTGGTTTCCTGCACCAACACAAGTGCGAAAAGTGGTTTTTCAACACTAACACAAGTGCGAAAAGTGGTTTTTCAACACGAACACAAGTGCGAAAAGTGGTTTTTCAACACTAACACAAGTGCGAAAAGTGGTTTTTCCACACTAATACAAGTGCAAAAGTGGTTTCCTGCACCAACACAAGTGCGAAAAGTGGTTTTTCAACACTATCACAAGTGCAAAAAGTGTTTTTTCCACACTAATACAAGTGCAAAAGTGGTTTCCTGCACCAACACAAGTGCGAAAAGTGGTTTTTCAACACTAACACAAGTGCGAAAAGTGGTTTTTCAACACTATCACAAGTGCAAAAAGTGTTTTCTCCACACCAATACAAGTGCAAAAGTGGTTTCCTGCACCAACACAAGTGCGAAAAGTGGTTTTTCAACACTAACACAAGTGCGAAAAGTGGTTTTTCAACACTAACACAAGTGCGAAAAGTGGTTTTTCCACACTAATACAAGTGCGAAAAGTGGTTTTCCACACTAATACAAGTGCAAAAGTGGTTTCCTGCACCAACACAAGTGCGAAAAGTGGTTTTTCAACACTAACACAAGTGCGAAAAGTGGTTTTTCAACACGAACACAAATGCGAAAAGTGGTTTTCCACACCAATACAAGTGCGAAAGTGGTTTTTCAACACTAACACAAGTGCGAAAAGTGGTTTTTCAACACTAACACAAGTGCGAAAAGTGGTTTTTCCACACTAATACAAGTGCAAAAGTGGTTTTTCAACACTAACACAAGTGCGACAAGTGGTTTTTCAACACTAATACAAGTGCAAAAGTGGTTTCCTGCACCAACACAAGTGCGAAAAGTGGTTTTTCAACACTAACACAAGTGCGAAAAGTGTTTTTTCCACACTAATACAAGTGCAAAAGTGGTTTCCTGCACCAACACAAGTGCGAAAAGTGGTTTTTCAACACTAACACAAGTGCGAAAAGTGGTTTTTCAACACTAACACAAGTGCGAAAAGTGGTTTTTCAACACTAACACAAGTGCGAAAAGTGGTTTTTCCACACTAATACAAGTGCAAAAGTGGTTTCCTGCACCAACACAAGTGCGAAAAGTGGTTTTTCAACACTATCACAAGTGCAAAAAGTGTTTTTTCCACACTAATACAAGTGCAAAAGTGGTTTCCTGCACCAACACAAGTGCGAAAAGTGGTTTTTCAACACTAACACAAGTGCGAAAAGTGGTTTTTCAACACTATCACAAGTGCAAAAAGTGTTTTCTCCACACCAATACAAGTGCAAAAGTGGTTTCCTGCACCAACACAAGTGCGAAAAGTGGTTTTTCAACACTAACACAAGTGCGAAAAGTGGTTTTTCAACACTAACACAAGTGCGAAAAGTGGTTTTTCCACACTAATACAAGTGCAAAAGTGGTTTCCTGCACCAACACAAGTGCGAAAAGTGGTTTTTCAACACTATCACAAGTGCAAAAAGTGTTTTTTCCACACTAATACAAGTGCAAAAGTGGTTTCCTGCACCAACACAAGTGCGAAAAGTGGTTTTTCAACACTAACACAAGTGCGAAAAGTGGTTTTTCAACACTAACACAAGTGCGAAAAGTGGTTTTTCCACACTAATACAAGTGCAAAAGTGGTTTCCTGCACCAACACAAGTGCGAAAAGTGGTTTTTCCACACTAATACAGGTGCAAAAGTGGTTTCCTGCACCAACACAAGTGCGAAAAGTGGTTTTTCAACACTAAAACAAGTGCGAAAAGTGGTTTTTCAACACTAACACAAGTGCGAAAAGTGGTTTTTCAACACTAACACAAGTGCGAATAGTGGTTTTTCCACACTAATACAAGTGCAAAAGTGGTTTCCTGCACCAACACAAGTGCAAAATGTGGTTTTTCAACACTAACACAAGTGCGAAAAGTGGTTTTTCAACACTATCACAAGTGCAAAAAGTGTATTTTCCACACTAATACAAGTGCAAAAGTGGTTTCCTGCACCAACACAAGTGCGAAAAGTGGTTTTTTCAACACGAACACAAGTGCGAAAAGTGGTTTTTCAACACTATCACAAGTGCAAAAAGTGTTTTTTCCACACTAATACAAGTGCAGAAGTGGTTTCCTGCACCAACACAAGTGCGAAAAGTGGTTTTTCAACACTAACACAAGTCCGAAAAGTGGTTTTTCAACACTAACACAAGTGCGAAAAGTGGTTTTTCAACACTAACACAAGTGCGAAAAGTGGTTTTTCCACATTAATACAAGTGCAAAAGTGGTTTCCTGCACCAACACAAGTGCGAAAAGTGGTTTTTCAACACTAACACAAGTGTGAAAAGTGGTTTTTCAACATTATCACAAGTGCGAAAAGTGTTTTTTCCACACTAATACAAGTGCAAAAGTGGTTTCCTGCACCAACACAAGTGCGAAAAGTGGTTTTTCAACACTAACACAAGTGCGAAAAGTGGTTTTTCAACACTATCACAAGTGCAAAAAGTGGTTTTTCCACACTAATACAAGTGCAAAAGTGGTTTCCTGCACCAACACAAGTGCGAAAAGTGGTTTTTCAACACTAACACAAGCGCGAAAAGTGGTTTTTCAACACTAACACAAGTGCGAAAAGTGGTTTTTCAACACTATCACAAGTGCAAAAAGTGTTTTTTCCACACTAATACAAGTGCAAAAGTGGTTTCCTGCACCAACACAAGTGCGAAAAGTGGTTTTTCAACACTAACACAAGTGCGAAAAGTGGTTTTTCAACACTAACACAAGTGCGAAAAGTGTTTTTTCCACACTAATACAAGTGTGAAAAGTGGTTTTTCAACACTATCACAAGTGCAAATAGTGTTTTTTCCACACTAATACAAGTGCAAAAGTGGTTTCCTGCACCAACACAGGTGCGAAAAGTGGTTTTTCAACACTAACACAAGTGCAAAAAGTGGTTTTTCAACACTAACACAAGTGCGAAAAGTGGTTTTTCAACACTAACACAAGTGCGAAAAGTGGTTTTTCCACACTAATACAAGTGCAAAAGTGGTTTCCTGCACCAACACAAGTGCGAAAAGTGGTTTTTCAACACTAACACAAGTGCGAAAAGTGGTTTTTCAACACTATCACAAGTGCAAAAAGTGTTTTTTCCACACTAATACAAGTGCAAAAGTGGTTTCCTGCACCAACACAAGTGCGAAATGTGGTTTTTCAACACTAACACAAGTGCGAAAAGTGTTTTTTCAACACTAACACAAGTGCGAAAAGTGTTTTTTCCACACTAATACAAGTGCAAAAGTGGTTTCCTGCACCAACACAAGTGCGAAAAGTGGTTTTTCAACACTAACACAAGTGCGAAAAGTGGTTTTTCAACACTATCACAAGTGCAAAAAGTGTTTTTTACACACTAATACAAGTGCAAAAGTGGTTTCCTGCACCAACACAAGTGCGAAAAGTGTTTTTTCCACACTAATACAAGTGCAAAAGTGGTTTCCTGCACCAACACAAGTGCGAAAAGTGGTTTTTCAACACTAACACAAGTGCGAAAAGTGGTTTTTCAACACTAACACAAGTGCGAAAAGTGGTTTTTCAACACTAACACAAGTGCGAAAAGTGGTTTTTCCACACTAATACAAGTGCAAAAGTGGTTTCCTGCACCAACACAAATGCGAAAAGTGGTTTTTCAATACTAACACAAGTGCGAAAAGTGGTTTTTCAACACTAACACAAGTGCGAAAAGTGGTTTTTCCACACTAATACAAGTGCAAAAGTGGTTTCCTGCACCAACACAAGTGCAAAAAGTGGTTTTTCAACACTAACACAAGTGCGAAAAGTGGTTTTTCAACACTATCACAAGTGCAAAAAGTGTTTTTTCCACACTAATACAAGTGCAAAAGTGGTTTCCTGCACCAACACAAGTGCGAAAAGTGGTTTTTCAACACTAACACAAGTGCGAAAAGTGGTTTTTCAACACTAACACAAGTGCGACAAGTGGTTTTTCAACATTAACACAAGTGCGAAAAGTGGTTTTTTCCACACTAAGACAAGTGCAAAAGTGGTTTCCTGCACCAACACAAGTGCGAAAAGTGGTTTTTCAACACTAACACAAGTGCAAAAAGTGGTTTTTCAACAATATCACAAGTGCAAAAAGTGTTTTCTCCACACCAATACAAGTGCAAAAGTGGTTTCCTGCACCAACACAAGTGCGAAAAGTGATTTTTCAACACCAACACAAGTGCGAAAAGTGTTTTTCCACACTAATACAAGTGCAAAAGTGGTTTCCTGCACCAACACAAGTGCGAAAAGTGGTTTTTCAACACTAACACAAGTGCGAAAAGTGGTTTTTCAACACTAACACAAGTGCGAAAAGTGGTTTTTCAACACTAACACAAGTGCGAAAAGTGGTTTTTCCACACTAATACAAGTGCAAAAGTGGTTTCCTGCACCAACACAAGTGCGAAAAGTGGTTTTTCAACACTAACACAAGTGCGAAAAGTGGTTTTTCAACACTAACACAAGTGCGAAAAGTGGTTTTTCCACACTAATACAAGTGCAAAAGTGGTTTCCTGCACCAACACAAGTGCAAAAAGTGGTTTTTCAACACTAACACAAGTGAGTAGTGTAATAATGTTGCTTCTGGGACACCTCCGTTTAACATGGGAAATCCCTATCTAATGTCATTTACCCCCTTGTCTTTTTCAAAAATCATAAACACCTCTATTTCTCCCACCCTCATCTTTATGAACCTTTTGTCTGTAGTACCTATCCTTAATGTTGTTCATTAGACCACTCAAACACTACAAATATTTGTTTTCTCTTATAGACCTATCATCCTTCTTCTACATATCATCTGGCAGATTAATCTTTGACCCACTCAAACATTGACCCATTCACTTCCATATTAATTCTTTCCCTCCCTCATTGCCCCTAAACACCTATATTTCTCTCACCCTGTTCTTTACGAACCTTCTAACCTTTTGACATGTTATCCTTATTCATTAGACCACTTAAACACCTGTGATCCTTCTGACCTCATGGACCTTTTAACCTTTTACTCTTAATATCATCTGGTGAATATAACCCACTCAAACAACGACCCTACAAATATTTGTTTATGTGTAGGAAATAATTTATTTCGCCTCCAACTTCCATCACCATCTAATATATTATTAAAGAAGAGGTTTGAGTTTGGTTCTTTTTCAAGATATTTTAACTGAGCTAAGATAAAATGGTAAACCTCCCTCAATGTTCTTGTTTGAGCACCTCCAGTGCCACATACCATTTTAAAATTATAGTATATATTTTCCTGACAACCATCAAAGTTTTCCGTCCACTCAAAAATATTTCCATGTTTTTTACCCAACTCACCGGTATTTAAATTAATTCTCTTATTTGTTTTGTGAACTTTTTTACCAGTTGCCTTTTCAATTATACCTATTTGATATTTTTCACATTCATTATGTTTTCCATTTATATACCAAGGTTGATTACACCTCCACTCTTTAGTCTGGTTGATACTTGGTTCTATCATTTATATAATAGTAAAAAAGGCGGCGGTAGCCCGTTAAAATCCCCAACCCCCCCCCCCCTTTTTAACTTATCACTTATATATATCTTATCACTTATATATATCTTATCACTTATGTATATCTTATCACTTATATATATCTTATCACTTATATATATCTTATCACTTATATACTTATATAACCATAAGGGAGACTATCAATTCCATTTTCTAAAATAAACCTCTTATCATCAAAAGCCCCCAATGCTTTCTTATTTATCTCTTCTGAATATAATTGATGTTTATAACTTCTTATTCCATTAATCTTTCTAAACTCTTCTTTCTTTGTTGTTAAACAGTTATAATAATCCTTAAAGTTTATTGTTTCTTTAATAACATTTTTCTTTACACCTTTTAACTTCTTATCAGTCTTTTCAACGTTATTCACAATGTATTTATAAGCATAAGCCTTTGACCTCAATCCCACAAATTCACTCATAACATTTCCTCCTAATTCATCCTTGAACTTTCCAATCACCTTTTTATTTTTAGAAGAGAACAACTCACTCTCTGGACTGTAATTACTCGTGTCATAGATATTAATGTCTCTTTTCATGTCTGAATAAACATCGTTGGTATTAATTTTCAAAATAAAACTATCTGTATCCATATAAAGTAGATTAACATCATTTTGATATTTCTTCCTCAAGTTATTATAAAAGTAATCATACATTAATGACTTTGATAAATCAAGAATTGTTGTTCCAATATAAATAGGTTTGTTCATTTCAATACTCTCTTTAATCAAATGGATCGCACAAAAGTTCTCAGTAAAGACCTCAGCTCGAGTAAAACTCGGTCTATTAATTAATTTTGATGCTTGTTCCCAAGATGTTGATAGTCTGATATTTTGTCTTTTCCTCACATTCTCCATAGTCTTACCAAAGACCGCATTATTCATTAATTTATAAAAGTCTTTCTCAAAATCTGTTTTTGACTCTGTTCTTCTTTGTGTATTAAAATCAATGTACCCCTTTAACCAATGACTTTGATTGAACTTTAGAACCCTATGGATCTTCTCTACTCTTAGACCTTTTGATAAATATTGTCGCAAATTTCTTTGGTGTAGAACATAATTTTTCTTGTTATATAATGTAGTAAGTAATTTTTCTGTTGATTCACCTATATCAAACGATCGTTGATAATCACTCAACCATTCTTTCTTTGGACTTTCTTTCTCACAAGCAAATGGGAGATCTTTGTGTAGGTTATGGAGTTCCTCTGGATATTTTAAATCAATTTCAAAATAATAACCAACTTTTTCTTCATCCAATTCTTTTTGTGTAGAGATACATACATCTTGTAAAACGTTTTTGTAGTCTTTTTCCTTTACCCATCTAAGTTTTCCATAAGGAAGAGCCTGAGACATTGCCCAGCCATACAGGTTGTTCGCGTCATAGTACATCAAGTAAGAACTCTCTTTCGTTGGATCATAATTTGGAAGATATTTGTTATTTGCTTTTGCGTATCTACTCGAGCAGACTTGTGAAATTCCACCTCTTTTTGCCTTTTCAATCATCAAAAGCATATCAACATCGATTATCAAATCCAAATCTTGTTTTGTCATTTTCAACATCGCACTCCAGGCCAATCCAGGTGCTGTGTAGTAGTGAGCAGGATCCAATCCATATCCAGTGCGACAAACAGATCTAAAGGCTTCAAATACATCGGCCAATAAAAGCACATCAGTTTTGAGATACAAATCGTGATACTCGCCAAGATTCTTGATGTTATATTTTTCCCAAACATTTTGTGCGTGTACATAATCTTTATCAGATATATGACTATTATTTAATTTGTTATAGAAATTTTCTTTTGAAGGAAGTTGTGTTTCATTGAATCTCTCAAATGAGTCCATATAGTCATAGGGGTAAATTCCCTTTTGTGTTAGAAAATCGTTATCTAAAAAATACTCTGAAAGACATGGAAACTCTTTTAGATTTTGAACCAAGTTAACCAATGGACTTGCCATGAATTTAAATGTATCAAGAAATCTGATATGAGTAATAGGAGATGTGTGAATTGTTTTTGTGAATGAAATGTATTTCTGATCCGTGTTTGGAATTGCTGAGATACTTCCAGAAGTCTTTGAGAGTTCCTTGATAAATAGATGTGTATCATAATGAGCGTTGTTATGAAGAAAGACAGGAATGAAAGAGGGGAGTTGATAATTAATATTACAACTTTGATGAGCCGGACCTCTATATTTACCAGTGAGATGACAATGGTCTCTAACCTTTAGACCTTTACCAATTTTCTCCTCACAAATATGACAGACATTGTTTTTTATAAATTCCCTTTTTTCTTTACTTGTTAAGGACATTGGTTTATTGGTTTCTCTCATTATCTTGGTTAATCGAACACAGTCTTTTTCTAGTCGTTTCACAAACTCCTCTGGGGTATTTGAGCCTCTATACATCTCTAACTTGTTATATTTATCACCAACGGATGATTTGATATAATAACAAAAACCACAAGGAGTATGTTTTTGATATTTATTTGTGTATGATTCTTTTGGATCTTGAGAAGCAGTATCAATTTTTTCTAAAATACTTTCAAAATCAGCATATATAACAAATGGATGTTTGATCTTTTTATTTTCATCTTTGAATGTGATCTTTGAGCCTTCTTTAGGCATATTGATTACCGTTGATTTATGTTCGCCACAATAATTTGAATGTTTATCTAATCTTTCTTGTGAATTGAAGAAGTTAAGACAACGCAAACAAATATATATTTTATTTGTTCTCTTACAGACTTGTGGTTTTATTAATTTAGCAATATCTTTGATGTATGTATAATGTGAATTTTCGTCTGAATTAAAATATAGAAGATTAATATGAGTTTGTTTACAATTGTCAGAAAGCTTTAAAACCTGAATGTTGTTTGTTTCTGTTAGACCATAAACATTAACTGATAAATTATTCATCTTTTCAAATTTAGGAATATCATTTAAAGTCATCGGAAACTTTAGATCTTTCGTATTTAATGTATTCTCATATTTTTTATAATGAGATACTCTTTCATCATGAAAATGTGGAGGATGTAAGTGTGCTAAAATAGACCAGAGAAAACATTTATTGTCTTTATTTTTGATATTGATAACTGCTTTTCTATTTTTGATAACACTGGGTAAATCAATGTAAGAAGAAGCTTTTAGAGGATCTGATTTAAGAATATGAATGTCTATGTAAATAATTTTTCCTATATTGAATCCACTTCCTACGATTGAATTATCCACATCTTGCTCTTGTTTAATAAGTTCATCATAGACTCCTGATGTTTTAAAATCTTGATATGAAGATATAAAGTGTGGCTCAGTTCTCATGTATGGTGCATCTATAACTCCTTCATCCTTTGTCATTTCTAATTTTACTCCCATATAAAATTTAAGTGGTTTCATTTCCTTTAGTGTTTTTTCAATCAACGTTTGAACAGCAGGTTTAACTATTTCTACAGCATCAACTATAGACTCTGGTTCAGGAGGTTTGAAGTTAAAGACTCTTATTTTAATATGTCCTTTGAATGCTCCATCAGAGTTTTTAGTTGTGATAAAATTTGATAAATGTAGATTTGTTTTAAGATGTATTTTGAAGCCTTTCTTGAGGATATTTTTATTACATGTAGAACAGTGTTTTGTTTCAGGTGGAAGAGGGGAAAGTTTGTTTAAAATGTTGTATGTATGTTTTGCGGTGAGAATATGTTGTTTATAATATTTTACTTCCTTCTCGCAAGTATCACAATAAACCATATTTATAGCGTGAGAAAACGTGGTGTTTTATATATATCACTGTGCTTAAAATAAAACACTTTTGAGCTTTACAGCTCCGTTTTATATATATCGCTGTGCTTAAACTAAAACACTTTTTCACTCAGAATCATCTAAGTCATAACTATCACATGAATACTCAGAATCATACTCAGAGTCATCAATAAAGCTACTCTCATAACTATCATTTGAGCACAAACTATTAGTATCATAACTATCATCTGTGTTCAATGAAATACTATCATCACCATCGTCCAAGTTCAATGAAATACTATCATCACTATCGTCCGAGTTCAATGAAATAGTAAAATCTTCACTGCTGTATTGACTCATATTTAATTAGCAAGAAAAATATTCCCATCAATATCTATATACTTTCTTTCATTAACAGATTCAATCTCTACAATTTTTATATCAAAAGTTATCTTTAAATAATCTCTAACTATCATAGAACGAAATGACATTTCACCAGAAATATTAACATCATTCATTTTACTTAGATCTACACCCTTTGGATTATTAAAGAAAATACAAATGTCTCCTCTAGAATTATTAATGGTCTTATCATTCTTTTTCAAAGTATCGTGGTCAATCACTTTTTCAAGCTTTGAATAAATTGCCAGGAGTAGAGGAGAAACTTTTGTTAGATTTACTTTAATGGATGTCTTTCCAGGTATAGTTAGAGCTCTTCCTTTAAATGAAATAGAGGGGCTCATGTTATTTTCCATAACTGGTTTTACCCAAAAATTTCCATATTTATCTTTGTTCAATTTAACATCTTTGACATATTTTTCTATATCTTCCACCGAAGTAGAGATTGATTGAAATTTGTCTTTTGTGCTTTGAAACATTGTATTTATTAATGAATAAACTTGCGTTTAGTTTAAGTAAAAATTTACCACATAAATATGATAAGTTCTGAAGGATATTTAGAATTTCCAGACTCTCCATATGATAAATTAGAGAATTGTCCGGCTTGTGATAGAGTGGGGCTTAATGATGAGGATTCATATAAACAATGTTTATTCTGTGATTATATTCTAATTAATGATAATAAGAAATATAAAAAAACATATAACTCTTTTAAATTAGAACCAAAAATGAATTACTTTACAAGATTAATAAGAGAGATGAATGTTAAGCATTATGGTGATAATACACCATTTCTTACAAGGAAAGAGACTCTTTGTATTGAGGAAATGTATAAGGGTTTAATGATATTTATTATTCAAAATAATTTTAATGGAAATGTTAATACAAGATACTACATAAATAAAATAATGAATTATTTTGAAATTAAACCCGAACTCAGGATAAAATATAGAGTTTCTAAAATAGCTCAAAAAAAGTTGGATGACTTGTTTTCCAAATATATAAATGAATGATTTTTTACCCGTTTGGGAAAATAAGATAAAATTTAATAACCATAAAAACATTCCAAATTCATTGAGATGTCTAATAGTTGGTTCAAGCGGATGTGGGAAAACCTGTTTACTTTTAAAGATGCTCCTTGGTCCTAATTTTTTAGATTATGATAATTTAATAATTTTTACAAAGTCAAGTTTTCAACCCGAGTATCAACTACTCTCACAGGGTTTTAATGCAGGTCTTAAAAAGGAAGACATTATCGGTTTATTTAAACTTCAAAACAAACTGAATGATTATAATATTGAAGATATAATACAATTATTTTGTGATACACAGAAATCAAAATCGAAACCCATAACTTGTATTCTCAGTGATAATACGGATGATATACCTTCACCTCAAGATTTAGATAAATCAAAAAAGAACCTCGTCATCTTTGATGATTGTGTTAATGAGAGAAACCAAACAGTAATGGATAGCTACTATACAAGAGGGAGACATTCTTCTTGTAATTGTATATATCTTAGTCAATCATATTTTCAACTCCCTCGACGCTCAATAAGAAACAATGCCAATACTTTTATTTTATTTAAGTTAAATTCAATAGATGTAAATAATTTTTGGAGAGATAATTGCTCTACGTTATGTAGTAAAAAAGAATTTGAAAATTATATGAAACACACGATTGGAAAATATAAATATATTGTTGTGAAACAAGATGAGATACTAAATGATATTTTTCAATAAATAAATACAGAAAATGAATACCGAAGAAAGAGAAAGAAAGTTTAAGGAACATCAACAATTAGTTTCAAAAGTTGTTAAACAACAGGAAGAGATAAAGAAGAAACGGAGACAGAAACTAACTGGTGAAGAAGCCTTTGAAAGAAAACAAGAGAAATTCTTTAAACCACTTTTGAAAACTCAACACTCACCTACAGTTCCCACGGTAGAATTTACTCCGAAAAAACTTCAAATGCTCAAAGATTTTAGTCAGATAACAAAACAAGAACTTGGTGAATTAGAATATGATGACGAGGGATTATTTCGGAAACTTGAGGAGGTAAATCAACCCCCTAATTATGTTGTGGAAGCTCTTCAAAACAATGAATATTCGGCGGGTTCAAAAACCAGAGCAGGTCTCATTCCAACAGAAGAACCAGCAGTGTTTCATCTTGTGGAAGAAAAGGTATTGATATTTAATGATGAATTGATGTTCTTGAGTTCTACTCAACCAAATGTTAAATTAACTCCAAGATTAATGTTTCTTCTAACAAACCCCGGATTCAGCGGTTCAAAATATTTTGAGGAACCACTTGATATGGAAAGAGAGGAAGATAGGGTATATATTGAGTTGCTAAATGCACTTGATTATGGAGTTTCTGTTGCTGGTAAAAGTAAGAAGAATGAGAAGGAGAAACATATTATTGATGCTTTAAGTAAGCTTGGTTCGGGTGTTAGTTTTCTTCCAAATGACCCATCACAATTAGTTAATAGGCTATTATTGTTGTTAGGTAGTAAGAAGGCTGGAAACAACAATTGTTTTAATGAATCCTCAGCCATTTTAGATCAGTTGATGAACATGAAAATAATTAATAAATGTCAATACAAAGATATTTTATTAGATATTAAATAAGATGAGAAGCACAATTCTTAGTTTTAATTTCACAACGAGCGATTACACAGCTTCATTCCCTTACCCACTACAACTTGACCCCCTTACCTCATATGAGGCATCTTTGTTGTCAATGGAAACTTACAATACCCTTTTTAATATCACAGAGAAAAACAACAAGTTTAGTTATAATCCAGGAAGTGGATATAAAACTATAACCGTTTCACCTGGAGCTTACGAGATTTCTCAAATATCTTCAGAAGTCTCTCGCCTTATGAAAGAAAAAGGTGATGAACCAAAAAATATTGTAATAGATATTCAAAAACACACTTCAAAATCAACTATTAAACTTAAAAATAATTATAAAGTTGATTTCACGATTGAAAATTCGTTTAGAGAGCTATTGGGTTTCTCTTCAAAAAAGATTGAAAATAACGGGACGTTTTACAGTGATAATGTTATCCAAATATCCTCCGGTATAAATTCAGTATTAATTCATTGTGATTTGATTGATGGTGCTTATAACGATGGAATAAGAACAAATACAATATTTTCATTCAGTGCATACTCAACCCCGATTGGTTATAAATTTAATATGGAACCAAAAAATCTTGTCTATTTACCTGTGTCAGGAAAAACCATATACAGAGTAAATTTTAGGATAACCGACCAAGATAATCGTATGATATCCTTTAATGATGAAATTATATCCATCAGAATTCACCTACGTGAAGTTTTTCAATAAATAAATAATGGTTATTGTGAGAAAACACGAGTTGGGAAAATATAAAATAATTACAGGGGAGGGCATGTTCCTTTCACCAGACTATACAAGGTATGTGGGTAGAGGATACTATAAACCTAAGAGACAACGAGGTGTAGGTCATCAATTTCGAAATAAAGGAGATGGGATAATTGATACTCTAATGGGTATTGGTTCAACCATCCTTAAACATAAAGACCTAATTGGTTCAACTGCTTCTGCCGTGGGCTCCGTTGCGGGTGCTATAAAGAGTATAAAAGATGCTCAAAAGGAGTCTCATAAATTACAAGCAATCAAAGAAATAAAAAAAGGTAAAACTCAACTATCTTCACAAGAACGACAAAAAATCATTAAAATACTTGGGTCAGGGTTTCAACAATTTTAATGCTATATAAATACAAGTATGGAAGCGATTGATAGTATCTATGATTTGGATGATACGATTATCATTTCAAACTCCACTA
Source organism: Myxine glutinosa (assembly GCF_964187855.1). Taxonomy (NCBI): domain Eukaryota; kingdom Metazoa; phylum Chordata; class Myxini; order Myxiniformes; family Myxinidae; genus Myxine; species Myxine glutinosa. Next base: position 139,697 of record NW_027617151.1, read on the forward strand.
AAAAGGAAGACTATTTTAAGGTAAATGCTATAACAGGAACAGACTGGAATTCAAACGGAACAAAAAGTTTTGAAATAAATAATCAACAAACTTACTTGAATATAGCTGATAGTTTCTTGCTGTGTAAATTTAAATTCACTAAGGCTGCGAATAATACTAATGCTACACTCGTAAATGATTTCTTCTGGAAAATGTTTGACAGTGTCCGCCTGTATATTGGAACACAAGAGGTTGAAGCGGTTGATTATGTCTCTGCTACATCTGAAATGATGAAATTTACACTATATTCGTTTAGTGATAGAATGGGTAAGGGAGCTGTTGAGGGTTTTATTCCTGATATGTCAACGGGTACAAACGCAGACCCTGGTTATAGTCAAAGGAAGTCAATGTATAATGATGACGCAAAAGCTGAGAATAGTTTTACCGTAGCAGTACCTCTGAAAGGTATATTTGGATTTTGTGATTATGATAAAGTTTTGTATGGGCTTAAAATTAGATTTCAACTACAAAGGAATGATAATGTAAATAGATTGCTTTTTGGGGATGAAAATGCTTTTGGAGAAAATAATAAATTTGTTATTAATGATTTGTGTTGGTATATCAGTGAATATACTCCTAATCTTAAAACGGAAGAGATGTTAAATAGAAGACTTAACTCAAAGAAACCGCTAAATGTATCATACCTTAAAAGAAGATGTCAACACGTTAAACTGGAACACACTACCTACACTTGGAATTTAGGTGTTCTTCAAGGAAAGCCACGATACCTCTGGCTCATTTTTAAAAAACCAGATGGAGAGGACGGTACTAATAAGAATAATGCCCTGAGTGATAATGCAAAGGTGAAACAACTTCGGGTTTCTCTTGATGGCACATTTTATCCGCGAGATAGATTGGAAATTGATTGGGAAAAAAATGATTATGCGGAAGCCTACAAGTCCTACCAAAAGGTGTGTGAAAGTAATGGTAATAATGATCCTATTTTGGATATGGTTGCGTTTCAAAAACTTTATACAATCTACGCAATTGACCTGAGTTCTCAAAGGAAACTATAAAGTCTAATCGAGTGGATACTTCTCTATACATTGAAAGAGGGGAGAGTGAAGAGGTTAATGCATATTGTTTGCTTTTGGAGGAAACAGAATTACAGATTAATACAGATAATGGTGTTATGATTAATATCACATAGGTTTTTTCTCATAAATAAATGGTTGGGGTATATGTTAATCAAATCAATCTTAATAAATTAACATCTTGTATTCAAAATCAAAAGCCTTGTATTATTAATGTTAATACAATTCAAAGAAAAGGAGCTGTAAGAATTGATGTTTTACTCACACACACACAAGTAAAAACACTAAATGATGTTGGATCACTTAAAATTAAAATGACGAAACCTATGTTAAAGAAATATTCAATAGACGAGTCAAGAGGAGGATTTCTCCCGTTTCTAATTCCTTTATTTGCTGGTTTAAGTGCGGCGGGAGCATTGACTGGTGGTATTTCAGCAGCGGTAAAAAACTGCTAACGAAAGGAAGGCACAACTAAAAGCTCAAAAAGAATTGGAAAGACATAACAAGGAGTTGGAGAAACAAATTAGTGGAAGTGGTGTAATTGTAGATTTTGCTCAAAAACTTGAAAGTCTACCTGATAAAGCTAGATTGTTGGTTGGAGATATGCTTTCCTCTATCGCTCAAGCGGGTGTTAAACTAACTAAATGGGGTAATGGATTGTATCTTTCTCATAAATAAATGGATAAATGGTTTAAACAATTTGGAAAGAATACAACGTCAAATATAGAACTAGCTAAGTATTGTAAAACACTAAAAATTGATAATGTGGTTATTTGTATGAGAGATGAATTAACACATATAAATAAGAATACAAAGAATATTATTATGAATTTAGACACACAGAATGGTTCTCATTGGGTTTGTATTCATAATAGTCAGGATAAATATTATTTTGATAGTTATGGTATGCCACCACCTGTTGAAGTAATACAATTCTTACAGAATGGTGTTTATCAAACATTCCAAGTTCAAGAAATTAATTCTAAATGTTGTGGCCAATTATGTTTATATGTATTATTTCAACTCAACAATAATGAAAATTTTTATGATATCATTTTTTATCTAATATAAATGACCTATGTTGGAAAAGATGGTTCTATCTTTGGAAAATCCTCTCAGGATATTGATTTATCAAATTATTATACAAAGGCACAGGCTGAACGACAAAAATATAGTATAAGTAAAAATATTAATATGAAGAATACTTATAAATTAATCAATTATCCAAACCCTACAGATGCGAATGACTTAATTAGATTCAGTGATTTATCACACTTGTTAAATAAAACAGCACGTTTTGTGAAACAAGTAAAATTTACAACCACAACACCTGGTTATACTGACCATACACCTTTCCTCATTGAATTTAACTACCTGCTTACAATTGAATTTTATAAAGAAGGACATTTAGTTAATATGCGAATTAATAAATGGGGGTATGATATGCCTGATTTAGGGTATAATTGGTCTTTTTCAATAAACTTAGAAGACCTACATGATTTAAATCAGTCTCGTAAAGAAGAATATTATCCACTTGGTGAAGATAAGGATTTATGTGGAAGTACAATTAGTAAACAACAAATACGTGATTTTAAGAAAATAAAAAAAATATATGATAGTATAGCGATGGTTCGCATGACAAAGAAGGAAGGTAATGAGATAAGGATAGAAAGCCGAGGAATACAAACCGATTTGGTAGTGGGAAGATGGG